>NC_018324.1:463057-568258 GCF_000234665.1 Leishmania mexicana MHOM/GT/2001/U1103
AGTCGCCGTGCACGAATGTGGGTACGCCCGAGTCCGTCATACCGGGTCCCATTGGCCCCACTCCATTCGATGCCTCTCTCACGCCGTAGGAGGCGTGCCGGACCGGTGTGGTCTGTCTGCAGCTGTTGTCTCGACGGTGGAGACGGTGGCGCCGCTTGCGTTGGGCTGCGACTTCGCTGGTGTCGGCAACGCAGCTGTGCATGTGGCGCTCATGCGTTCATGGGGCTCGCGCGGCCTGCGGTTGTCGGAGCTGACGAGCGGTGAGACCGGCTAGTGATGGCACCCCATGTGCTTCGAAGGCTCCGGAGAAGGCGGACGATGAACTGCGCATGCGGAGACGCTGATTGCGGGTGGTGCGGCTCTGATGCTGCGGAGGTGGAGGGGGTGCAGGCGTGCTAGGCGCGAGTCCATCGCCTGGAGGGCCTGGCGCAGTGCACGCGCCTCGAGGCGGCTGTCAGCGGCGTCACGCGGTCCGCCGGCGCTCGATTGCCTTTTGTGTTGAGCGTGCCGAGCCCACCACGCGACACGGCGACAGATGCGCGCGTGCAGCAGCAGTGCGCCCCTACGCCCTGTGGCACGGCGGCCACATCCGCGTGGTCGAGGACGAGCCGTCCTGCCGCTGCACCGGGTCATACCGCAAGCGGACGCTGTGAGACCCTGCCGTGTCTGCCTGCGTGCCGCGCTTCTCTCCCCTCAGTCCGCGTCGAGCCGCTGCATGCCGTCACATACGGCGTGGCGACCCGCCACCCCACTCCCGCGGTGGACTCCGCATGACCGGATGGTGTAATTGGTGCTGCTCTGGTGATGCTTCCGGCACCTGCGCCTCACGAGCCCACCCGGCCGGCTGGGTCGTCGTCTCGCGTCCCACACCGGGCGGCGCGAGCCGGCCCCCGCTCCGACGGCGTGCGGACGGCGAGCGACATTGCCTGGTGCCTGATGGAGAACCTCCCGTGCCGCGAGGTGACTCTCAGGTGCGCGGGCGTGCGTGGCGTGTGTGTGCCTGGCAGGAACGTGGCAGCACAGCCGCAACGCCACTGCGTCCCCTTTGTCGTTGAGAAAGGGGGAGGGCGCACCGCTGTGCCCGTGCCGTGCTGAGTGGGCACGGACACGCCACCGCCGCGTGCGTCGTCTCTCTTGCTGCACCGCGATGCTGAAAGGCTGGTGCACCAGGTGCCCTGTCGGGCCTGTGTGTCTGTGTGTGTGTGTGTGAAGTGCGCGTCTCACAGAATGCCGGCGGCACCCCTGCCTGTGTGCTTCCTCTGCGTGTGTGTGCCAGCCAGCAGCCACTGTGCTCCCGCTGTGCACGCCTGGCAGCGTCGCTTGCCTGTCTCCCGGCCACTGCCTCCCCTCCCCCTCCGCCTCTCTCTCCATCTCTCTTCTCGCCCTGTTTCACTGCTGCCCACGCCGCCCATCCCCCTTCCGCCTCTCACAACACGCACGCACGCCACCGGACGCCAAACGATAACGCGTGCACGCACACGCCGCACCCACAAGGCCATCGCGTCGCCATTGCTCCGCTCTCTCCCGCTCTCCCATCTGCCTCCCCCCCCCGTGCCTCTTCCCTCCTCGTCCGCTGTGCTGCGCCATCTCATCCCCCCACTACCCCCTCTGCTGTTGCTCTTTGTGACAATGCCCGCTTTTAATCTGGCATCTCTTCGATCTTGTCTGTTGGGGGCCGTGGCGGACAACGTCCTTCTCCTCGTGTACATCATCCTGCAGTTCATCGCATTCTTTTTCGTGCTGGTGGCCACGCCGATCGATATGTTCCGTCGAAAAGACGTTTTACCGGATGGCACATTTACTTGCTACACGTTGTGGGGTTTTAAATCCGACTGCTATTTTCTTCATTACCTGTTCACAATAAATGAGGAATTCAGCCAGTGTCCTGCCTTACTCCACCGCTTCCGCGCTGCGCAGGCGTTCGCCATCATCTCCATTCTGGTATACGGTGGGGCGTTCGTCGCCAGTTTTGCAATCCTGTACGGCTACTCTTTCATTCGTTGGGTGTGCCTGGCGCTGAACATCGTTGGCATCGTCACCTTGTGCGTTGTGTGGGCGGCCATGGCAGTGACGTACAACAGCAATGATGACTCACAGTGCTTACGTTTCAAGAACCTTCTCACATATGGTGCCGGCTTTGTTCTCTTTGTGATTGCGTGGATACTGGATATCATCAACACGGTGATCCTGCTGCTCCCGTGCACGGTCACGGACAGTGACGAGGATAAGCACACCAAGCGACCGGCAGCGGAAGAGTAGCATGGGGTGAGCAGAGGGAGCGGATGTCGGGCTCGATAGCAGCACTGCTCCTCCACAGCGACGTCTTCGTGGTGGGGCTGGTGTGAGTGAGGAGGAGCGTGCGGAAGCTGCGGGTTCCCGTGTGTGCCCTTGGCCGGCCCATCGCTCTCGTTGTGCGCGTGCGTGTCTTGACGAGTGTGGCCCTGTGCGTCTCCCCTTCCCCTCCCCCTCCCCCGAAGCGCTGCTGTGGTGTCGGCGCATGGCTGCTGGGTTGTTGGTGGCGGCGCGGCGCACCCTTGGCGGAGCGCGGAGGCGGAGGAAGGCGCGGTGCGCCGGCACGGTGGCCAGGGGCGGACCGTGTGCGCGGGCAAGGGGGAGCGAGGGTGTGTGGCGAATGGCCCCGCGGTGGGGGCGGGGGTGCGGGCAGCCGCGACGCGTGGGAGAAGCCGGCGCGGGGGCGGGGGTGGCGTTGGGCGGACGACCAGGCGCATGGGGCAAGCCAAGATGGCGGCGCCTGCGCAGGCCGCAGCGGCACGCCCGTTCAGAGGCACCGCTGCCGAGGGGCGACTGCAGCACTTCCAGCCATTCTGGCGTGTGGTACACGGCGTGTGCGTGTGCGCTGGCGCATGCGCCCCTGTGACCCTCCTCCGCCGTCTTCCGTGAGCGGCCCCCGCCCCCGCAACCGCGCCCTTCTGCTGCGGCCGCGGCTCTTGCGTGCTGCTGGCGCGCCGACGCGTGGGGAGCGTTGTCTCGGTGCTGGTGCTTTGTTGGCGGTTGCCGCCCCGCGCTCTCGCCTTACTTGACGTTCTTCTCTTTCGAGCTCACTTATGCTTGCTGTTCTCTTTTCGGCGCAGAGGGAGGCGTGGCGTGCGCGTGCGTGGTGGCGGAGTCGGCTGACGGTGGCGACGGCGCAGCGAAGGGCTGCAGCCGAGGCGCGGCTGCTTTCCTGCTGGCTCCTCTGACGTCTGCGCCCCCTGTGTGGCTGTGTCTCCGCGCCTCTCTCTTGTGCGATTCGTTTCGATGGATTTGTTGCTTGTGCACCCCACTCAGTCCTCCAGGCTCCACTGTGTGGAGTCCCCACGCCGTATGACGGGGTGCAGCAGGCCTGGCACGACGGAGGGAGAGAAGCACGGCGTGCAGGTAGACTGCGGGGTCTCACATGGCCCTGACCTGTGGCTGGGCAGCATTCTCCCTGGGCCCGTGCGGCATGTACAACGGCCACCGCCTGCGCCGTGGAGCGCGACGCTGAGGGCGGCCCCGCTGGGAGCACGGCGTGCGGCGATGGCGCAGGCACGTCTGCGAGGTGGCGGAACGGGGAGGGGGCGGTGCGAGCCCGCTGGACGCATGGCCCGGTGCAGCGGCAGGACGGCTCGTCCTCGAGGACGCAGATGTGGCCGCCGTGCCACAGGGCGTAGGGGCGCACTGCTGCTGCACGCGCGCATGTGTCGGCCTGTGCGCGGTGGAAGGGAGGCGGTGGGAAGGCGATGCAGATGTTGTTAGTAACCACAGACACGCGCACCGACGCACGTGAACGGAAAGTGCATTGATTTATCTGTATCTCTGTTTTTGTGTCCAACCACACCGCCGAGCGTCTCCCGTTGCGTTGTCCTCGCGGACCGCTCGCTTGCTGTCCTCGCCTGGCAGGGCGGACGGCGTGCGTGCGCCTTTCTCTCTTCTCTCGCTTCTCCACTATTTGCTTTGTGGCACGCCTTCGTGCGTGCTCGTTACCATGCTTGCCTCCCTTGTCCGACGCGTTCAACCCAACACCGCCACTGCCGCCCCCGTCGTCCTCCTGGAGAGGAAGGGTAGGGTGTGTTGCACGCCGCGCGCGGTGCTGCTGCGCGTGGTGGGGCTGCGCCATGCGCGTGCAGGTGTGCGCTCTCGCATGTCGGCATATATATATATATGTGTGTGTGCATGTCCGTGCGTGTGCGCGCCGTCTGGCAGCGCAGCCGCTTTCTGTGCCGATGCCTCATCATGCGCCCCACTCCTCTCTCTGCTGCACGCTGGCACGCGGCTGGTGAGTGGTTCTCGAAGCACGGTGGTGCAGGGGAGCCGCCCAGCCGTGAGCCGCGCAGACACGCACACGTCAACACGAGGCACTCACACTTGTGCCCCTTGTGAAGGGCCATGCGGCGAGGCTTCGCGGGCATTGTCCTGAGTCTCTTTGGTTTGGTGTCGGTTGCCGGCGTGGAGTGGTGGATGCGGCGGCGTGGACTCTGTGTTGTCGCACGGCGGTCACTGGCGTGAGTGTGTGGGCAGCGCGCCTGGCCCTCTGCCGTCACCGAGAAGGCGGTGGAATAGTCTAGAAGGGCTCTTGGCTGGTGTGGGCCCGACGCACCCGGCGAGCGTTTTCGAGGACGGCGGCGCAGCTGTGCACTGCGCTGCGCCAGCGCGGCGCGGACCCGGTCGCGTACACGAGCCTCATGCTTGTGAGAGCGATGCGTCGGCTGCAAGCTGTGCTGGGACCGCCCGGCTCGCCTGCGCGTGCGGCGATCTGACAGCTCGCCTCGATGCCGTACACCGACGGCGTGCGTGATGACGCCATTGGAGCGATGGCGGTGCTGAGGCAGCCAGATGTGCAGGAAATGGTGCTGTACGATCCGGTGCAGGACGAGTGGCGGTTCGCGCAGCCGGCTGAGGGCGTTCCGCTGGAGGTGCCTTTGCGCCGGCTGCTTCTCAGTGTGCCAAGGGGACGGAGTAAAGGCGCAGCAGGGCTGCGTCCGTCCTTGGAGGCTGGCTGTTTGATGGGCATGGCCGAGAGAGAAGGCGGCGCAGGGCAGCCGCTCAAGAGCTGCGTCCGACCGCGTCAGCTCTAGCGTGCAGGGCGCTGCGTGGCGGCGTTTGTCGTGGGTGTGACGGCGTGTGCGATCCGCCTTCCCTTCGTGGTGCGCTGTCGGGTTGCGGTAGTGGCCAGTGCCGGCGCGGTCTCCTGTGTGTCTTGCGAGACGAGCATGACTGGGCCGCGTGCCGCCGTGGTGACGTCTGCGCGGCGGCGTCGGCGGTGTGCGGACGGCGAGCGACATTGCCTGGTGCCTGATGGAGAACCTCCCGTGCCGCGAGGTGACTCTCAGGTGCGCGGGCGTGCGTGGCGTGTGTGTGCCTGGCAGGAACGTGGCACCACAGCCGCAACGCCACTGCGTCCCCTTTGTCGTTGAGAAAGGGGGAGGGCGCACCGCTGTGCCCGTGCCGTGCTGTGTGGTCACGGAGACGCCACCGCCGCGTGCTTCTTCTCTCTTGCTGCACCGCGATGCTGAAGGGCTGGTACGCCAGGTGCCCTGTCGGTCCTGTGTGTGGGTGAAGTGCGCGTCTCGCAGAATGCCGACCTCTATCGACGCCTCGTGACGGGCGCGTGCCAGCCGACAGCGCTGGGCGTCGTACCGCCCACTGCCGCTGCACTGCCTCCGGCATCAGCGCGTCGCTGCAAAACCTGGAAATGGAAGGTGGGGGCCGTATACTTGTTGAATCGCCGACGCGCCTCGCGGTGTGCGGGCACGGGCGTGGCCGTGTCCGCGCGTCTCTTTGGCGACATCGGCAGCCCAGCGCTGCCTAACGATACGAAGAGTGGGCACTAGACTGTGAGAGAGCCCGGTGTGCAGTGTTGCGGGGCATTATGTGGGCAAAACCGAGGTGGTGCTGAGCCATCATTGCTCGTGTCGCTCTTCTGTCACGAAAAAAAGCAGACTATGATAACGGCAGCTGCAAGCGTTGCTCGTTGGAGTCGTGCAATCGAGGTTTTCGTGGTTCGGGGATAGTGTATGGCATGAAGTCCCAGCCCTCTGTGGACATGCTCGCGATGAAGCGCTATGCTGCTGGCACTCAGGTGGCCGTGAAGCGAATGGAGTTGCCTTCACGTCGTTGGCATGCTTTCTCGCGATAACCTCAAAGCAAGACAGAACCGGCCCCTGTCACTCAGCCGTTTCCGTGGCCGATTGCCAAAGGAAGAGGTTTCTGTCCTCGTTTTCAACCTGGTGGACGATACGCCGTTGCCGCCGCGTTCTCTCCCGCTGTCCTTTCTTCTGCTGGAGGAGATGCGGGGACTTATGCTTGGGCTCACGTCAGCCGATAATGTTTTTTTTCCTTTTTGTTTCTTTCTTCCTCATATGACTCTTGTCTGCAGTAATGGTCTCCCACGTATTTCTCCGCACCCTTCTCTCTCGTGGCTCGGCGGGTACCCGCCAGAAGACTTCTAGCAACGTGGTACAAATTTGTTTGCTCGTCCTTCTGTTGTCGCTGTACAAGGGATCTCATGGGCTGTGATTGGCATCATGATGGAAAGCTACGATACCATTACCGCAGGAAAGCGACTTACGCCGGAGGATTTGGACCAACATATTAAGCGACTGACGGCGCCACGGCGTGAGGTGGAACTGCGTGACCCGTTCGAGGTGTGTCCGACGAAGCGAATCTCGCCGGAGGCGCTGTCGAGGATGACGGACCGGCTCTATACCCAGAGCCTCCAACACAAACAAGAGCGTCTTGCAGCGGCAGAGCAGGCCGCTTACGGTGCGCACACGCGCGGTACCTTACTCAGAGCTGCACCACTTTCACCACAGGACGAGGAAACATCGGTGAAGCGACTGTTCAACAATGCGCTTGAACGGAAGCAGGCAAACATGGAGCAGGTTCGCCATCAACACCAATACCACCGCCCCACCAGCGAGACAAAGGTCCCGCTGAAAAGTTTCGTGCAACATATGTACTACGACCGCCTGGAGGCCAAGAAGAAAACGGAGAAACGCCTGTACGATACGTACCTGGCACCGACCGAGATTCACACCGGTACCATTTCTCGCGCGCAAGCCGACGAGGCATCGAATCGCCTCTGCACCACGAAAGCGGGGGCATAGTTGTCGGGCGGCAAGTCGGTGCGTGTGTAGTGTTTATTTCTTCCTATGTACACTATGTACGAAGTGTCTTCTCCGTATCCTCTCCCCAACTTTGCAGCTTAAATCCTCAATGCTGATCGTGTGCGCTTCTGAGTGATACGCATTTGTGGCTGTCTAGTGAGCAACTATAGCGTCGGTGCGACGGCAGCACGACTGTTTTTTTTTCTTTCGCTTCCTGAGGTCCTTTCTGGCAAAAGGAACCGTGACGCACAGAAGAGATGTCTCGTGCTCCGTCTTTTCCGCGGCGTACTGGCCTCCCTCTTTTCATGCACACAGGCGATCCGTGAGTCATGCCTCGACCACGGATAGATTTTTTTTGCCCTTGCGCATCTTCTCTTCATATCTCTCTCCCCCTCTCGCCTGTGCGTGGGATGTTTATATACATGCATATGTATGCGTGTACGCGGCGTATATTTTCGTCCGCGCCGCTGCCACGCATTATTAGCTCCGGAGACGACACACATGACATCATTGAAAGCGGAGAGGTCCTTCCGATTCTACTCCTGTTTCTGTTTCTTTCTGTGCCAGCAGTGTATCGTGAGTGCAATCGCACCTTCCCTCACCCACCACGACCACCCACCCATCCCCCCGTGTTTCACATGGCCGACGCCGCAGCGTACCTCAAGCTTGGTAAAAAGATCCAGTCTAGTCGATTCGGATGGGCCGGTGTGGCTCGAGAGGAAGCAACCGTTCCCAACAACGACGGATATGCGGCGTCTGCTAGCGACGGTGGCACTTCTGGCATATATGTCACCTCCAACAGTACCACAAGTGGTTTGGTGGTGGTGCAAGTGCATGACGCACAGCGGGAGGTACAGCAACTGCCAATGAAAAAGAAAAGGCTGGCGAAGCGATCGCGCAGCGGCAGCGATGAAAAGGACCGACTTGCAGCATCACCGGTGAAGTCGAACGCGATGGTAACTGCTACACCTGCGACAAGCACAGGTCAGCCCCTCTCGGTGGACTTGTCCCCCAGAGGCGTAACCTTTGAAGATGGGTTGAATTTGACGAATGTGGCGTCGCCCACGGCGCCGGTTCCGCCGGTAGAAGGGGTGGCTCAGCGCATCAATCTCATGGCGAAGTGGTTTCCTGCGTCCTTGCAAGAGCGAAAACTTGACGCGGCGGTGGCGCCGTCCATGATGTTTGTGGAGGCGACTGTCGACCGCGTGAACAAAATGCGTGAGTATGTCCTCATCCTCCGTTACGGCATCGAGGATGTGGAGGCCCTCTTGGAAGAAACGCGGCAAACCCAGTCGAATGTGTGGGAAAAGGAGTCGGTAAACGACAATTCGACTCATCAGGGGTCACGGCGAGATTACTGGGACCTGTCAAGCAGCGATGTTCGCGAGCTAGTGCGTTCGGTTGGTCTCCCGTCTTTCACGCAGGCGCTGGCTGAGTTTTCAGATGCGGTATTCAGCTCGCACTGGTCAGCGGCAGCCGCCGTCTACCGGCTCTTATCTCGGCGTCGCCGTGTTTGTGCGCCGATGGACTACAACATCAAGGCCTGGCATGATTACCTCAATAATCACGGGCCAGAAGGCGGGTGCGCGCCACGGCTTTCAGATATCCTGTGGTTGAGTGCAGCTAGTACCTCGGCGATGTTCACCGCCACGGCAAGCCGGCTGTTGCGTGGCGCGCGCTCTTGCGCGGAACAGATCAGCGTGTCGGATGCTTCGCTGGACGACAGAGCATCATGCTCAGCGTCTGAGAGTGACGCCGGGTCCTCGGATCGACCGAGGTTCTTTGACAACACAGAGGCTGCGACTGAAGAGAATGAGCCGGTGCCGACGCGCGTCTGGTTGCTGACCGCGCCTGTTATCTTTCCGACGACGCTTAGTCCTGACCAGCGGGCGGTGCTCTCTTTTCTTCGTTTTCTCATGCCGACCTCTCACTCGTCGCGCGAGCGTACGACCTCAGTGGGCTACGGCGTGTGGCTCTTCGCGGCTTTCAGCGCGCTCGATATCCCGCTTGACCCTGACACAGACCGCCTGGCACATGACCTATTCCGCACCTGCTGCCGACATCTCCGCACACTCGCAGCTTGGCAGGGTGTCTCCGGCAGCACCCGCGACTTGCTGCTCAGCAAACTCCATGCTCGCAGCTCGGACGCGGCTCCGCCTTTGTATGCCTCCCTCGACGACATTTGCAGAGAGGATGTGCTGGCGCTCTACACGATCGTCGTCGTCCTTGCCCGCTTCTTCCGTCAGAACCAGGACCATTTCATGCCTTTGTGAGTGTCTCCGCAACGCCGCTGGCAGATTACGATTCACGCCCGTTCCTTGCAGTGCGCCACGTGTTAGCCTGTATCTGTATCTCTGCGTGCTTGTGAGAGTGTGTTGGGAGTGACGTATTTGTGCGTATGTGCGTTCGCAATCGACATGATTGCAAGTCCCTCGAGCCAGCTGCCAGTAAAAGGTAGCCGAAAAGGAAAACAAGAAGCCAGCGGACTCGCTTGCCGTCATGGGCGGCCACAAAGTGATCCGATCCTCCATCATTTGGATCGTGTGGGAGGCCTGTTTTTTTCTTCTTGTTGGTTCCAGCGCTTTTGGTGACCTCTGATGGCCAGTGGAGCGGGGGAGGGGGCGCCGCGTCGTGGCACCAGGATCCAGGCACCCACGCACAGTGTGTATATGCGGACGCCAAGCAGCCCGTCACCCCCCTCCCCCTGTGTCCCTGTTACCCCCGATCAACTTATGGCGGCGACAGGGCCAAGCACCTACGGCGTCAGGTGGTGTGCGTGTGTGTTGGGGGAGGGGGTCTGCGTCACTCCGGGGGAGCGGAAGTGGTGAGAAGAGTTCGGGACACAGGCCGTGCTGGGGGTGACTCAGTCGGGTCATTGCAGCAACGTGTGTATACCGCTGCTGCGCACCGGGCTGATGGGAGCCTCTGGGTGGTTGAGAGAGAATGAAATTGAACTTTTGTTGTGTGGCGAAAGAGACGCGGTAGCGCCTGAAAAAAAAATCGTTGGTGTCTAATGATAGCCACTGTGCACGATTTTAAAAGGTACTTGCACAGTTCTTACCGGGGCGCATGATAGGCAAGCCGAGGTAGTCCTCGTGGGATTGCTCTTGCCGCTCTCCTGCCCGGTCCTCTTACCTCTCATCTTCCTCGACAACTATTCCGTCTCTGCCCTTCATCTTGCTCAATATTTTGGCATGCATTTGCTTTTTTTCGACTCTACTCCGTCCTGCATGGCAATTTGAAGCGAGAGACGACGACGTACACTCTTGGTGCATTTCAGTTTTCTGTGTTGTTTGTATGCGTGTGGGCATGTGGGTGTGTCTGTCTGTCATTGGTGGCATTTCGTGTGTTCTCGCGGCATAGAATCTTCACTCATTTCTTGTTTTTGTGTGACTCGTCACCTCCGCACACACACACAAGCATACGCGTACATATACACGCATACAAACCGAAGCACCCGGCGGGCCCTGACGGCGTTTCTTTTTGTTAATGGGCTGGGTTGTGGGAGTAGATTTATGAATACTGAACGCATAGACGACACCAACATATTTCGCACGCCGCTCCCTCTTTCTTCCCAAGACAAACCACAAGCACACCGAAAACCAGCACCCCGTCGAACGAGCCCTCTCGCGCCACTGTTGATATCCGAGACGACGCACGCCGACTCTCACACAGAGGAGTCACTGTCATGTTCACGTTGTTATGTTGCGCAGATTTGGCGGGCAAGAAGGTGAATCTTGAGATTGCCCTAGACACCTTTCCGGCCACACTTCGGTGCCTGGAGAGTGACATCGCTCGTATTTTTAACCGTGAGGTGGAGGAGTCCGGTGGAGTAGAGCATAGCACAAGTCTGACGGAAGCCTTTCAAGTAATGAGTGTCTTCATCTACGATGACGTGCTGCTGCGCTGGACAACGCTCAAATCACTGACACAGCTGCACGAGTACGACCAGCTGTATGTCTTTCAGCCGCAGACGCAGTGGCACGTGGACCTGCAGAAGGAGCTGCCACCCCCGCGGCCGCCAGCGCGCAGTCGAGCATCCTCCATGACCGGGACCTTGGGCGCGTTTGCGTCGCTGCACGCCAACTGCCGCGCCTCCTCTCCGTGGCCGAAGAGCGGTATTAGCACTCGAGTTTCCGCCGCCGGGGATGTCGATCCATCTCATTCATCTGTTCCGAGCCGGTCGCCGGCGCGAGCACAGTTGGAGGAGCATCGTCGTGAGGAGGAGCGACTGGGGCACCAGTTGTCAACTCTGCGGAGGGAGCGGGAGCGTCTCGAGCGTGAGGCGCAGCGGGAGGAGGAAGAGGAGCGTCGCCGCCGCTCCCTCGAGACGTACCGGGTGCTGAAGTGCAAGGAGGAAGAAATCTGGTCTCAGCGGGACGCATTAGCCAGAGCGGAGGAGGAGTTCCGGCAATTTCTGGTGGAGAAGCAGCGATTAATGGGGCAGTCCCCAACGCCTTGAGCGAGGGGAAGCCCCAGAAAATCACATGCCCTCGTGGCGCTGGCGTCTGCCGCGCACACTGGTGCACGTCCAGCGCCCAGTCCTCATTTTGCGCTTCCCCTCTGTCACTGGATGTCAAGGCCACTCTCCCCCTCCTTTCTCACTCGACTGTACATCAAGAACGCACACAGAGAAACGCAACAGAGGAACATAACAATGACCTCGTCGAATATGCACGATGTCGGTTAGCACCCCTGCAGGAGTGGTGGTGACTCTAGTTCGGCGAAGCGCTTTGTCGGCGACTGGTGAGTACCGAGGCGTGTAGGCTCGTCGTGAACTAGAAGGGACTCTTTTAAGACACGCCGCTCCCTCGCTCGCTCTGTCTGCATGCATACGATGCTTATACTGGCACCCCTTTGCCGTGCTTCTCAACCTTTTGGTTGTGTATTCATGTATGCTTCTTCTCCTTTTCTGCACTTTGCTGTGTCTTTCCATCGGTCGTGTGTGCACGCCTCTCTGACGTCCACACAACCACGTCGTTCTGTAGGACGTCGGTGCCCGCAAAACGCCGCGGTGGTGTTTCCGGTGTATGCAGAGGGGACCCTCTGCTCATCGCATCGGGTGTGTCTTTGCGGTGTTTTTTTATTTGGGGGTATCAGGGGGGCCGAAATGCGCAAGTAATTTACCTCGGATAGCAAAAGACACACCGGTAATCGCAGCGCCCTGCGCAGCCGTCTAGACCCCTTTGCGTGAGTGACATTCACGGTAAAGGCACATCATTTTTTAGTTCCCTTGCTGTGAAGATGCAACCTGTCGCCGAGATGAGCTACGGCTCGTACGCGGCGTTACGCTCCTCGGCAAACGCGCTTCGTCGACCCAAATCGGACTACGGCATATCACTGGAGGCCAAGGGCCGTAGCCAAGGAAAGATCTCCAATAAGCGCACAAGCGCAAGCTCGTACACTGCGGCAGAGCAAACAGGACAGCACCTTAGTTCCCCGCGCTGGCCCTTCATTTGTGAGACGGCGTGTGTGAAGCAGCCCACGACGACTGCGGCGAAGAGGACGACTTCTTTGCTTTCCGCCCCACGCGGTCAGCGTACGTCCACGCCGCAGCGCGGTCAGACGTCGCCGCGTGGTGAGCAGCACGTGACTATCGCTGGCTCTGATCATTACATGGATGACGCTGCCTCTGCACTTCTCTCGGAACTCCAGCAGGTGGTAGTGCGCGTGTCGCATCAGATGGTCGGGGAGCGGCGCTGTGCCGCTCAACAGCGCAAGCAAATCCGGGCGCTGGAGACGATCGTGGCGGAGCAAGACGCGATGCTGGATGCCCTGCGAACGCACTGTGATGCTGCACAGTGTGAAAACAGCCAGCTTCTGAAAGGCTACCAGCAGGAGTTACGCTGGCGGGGTGCCGACTCTGCTCAAGCAACTCGACGCAGTAGTGACATTTGTGGCACATCGGACACGCGCGTTTCAGCGGCGCAAGTAGACACCGTAGTCCTGGCTGAGTTCCGCCGGCTCTCTACCATTTATGAGTCGTGCTCTTTTAGCGGGTTCGACGATGTAACCCCTATTGTTGCTGCCGTGTTGCGGTCGCTGGCGACACAGTTACTTCAGCTGCGGGGTGCTGCGCGAAACGATGAAGCGGAAATAAGGAATATGTCAAAGGACGCGCAACCTGCTCCGCTGCAGCCTCATGCAGCATCCCCACCGCTTCGTGCAAGTGCACCAGCAACTACGGCTTCTTCGTTCATGCCAGCTTTCAACAGGAGTGCTGCACCCACTGACGACCGCGGCAAGGCAGGGGTCGTGAACCGTGTGACGTCTGTGGCGGTCCTAGAAAAGCGAAAGAAAACATCAATGTTTGCAGCTGCCATAACACGACGGAACCATTCTCCCTCGGAGACAGCTGGTCGCACAAATGGCGAGCAGGCTGATTTTCACTGCGTCGATGTGGACGCCGGGACGAACGGCGATGCCGAGGCAGCAGCATCCATGGCCTCTGAGGCAAACGCATCGATTGCGAGCTCCGTGTACGAGGATGCGGCCTCCATTTTGTCTGACATACGTGCTCGCTACGGTCTGTAACGTAGAGGGGTGCGAACAGCGACAGTGCAGGTGCGTGTTTCGGAAAGAGAGACGCCTCGGGAGAAGGCCGTATGGCGAAACGAAAAGGGTGTCGCGCCGACGTTTGGCTTGCGTGCGCTTGCATGTCGTCCGAGGTGTGGTGTGCGGTGGGATGCCACAGTGCTGCCGACAACTAGGGCGCATGCACATACTCACACTCATGCGCATTGCGCAGGCAGTGGCAAACTACTATGTGATGCAATTTTCTTTTTCTAGAGGTGTGCCGGTGCGTAGATGGCAATGTTGTGACACTTAAAAAAATATCTGCACACACCCTTGCAAGAGGTACAGCGCTTGACTTCGTTGTAGCGAGTGAAGACCCGCATGGGCGCGTAAGTGGCTGTGTCCGTGTGCGCGTTGTCGATTCGCCGTTCGCTGGTTTCTGACTGGGAGCCGCGTATTCGCACGCTTGGGTGATGATGGTGCACACACCCCGCCGCCCCTATCTGCATGAAAGCCGGCCTCACCGTTTGTACGCGTCTGCACCTCGTTTCCACTTTGTTTCGACCTCATTCCTCATCTTCTCCCACACATGGACGACAATCTACGTAACCACGTACTTGTCTGACGACGCACCTTTGCGAGATACTCTGTTTCTTGTTGTCTGCGAAGTGGACAATCTATCCGTCACAGGTGATAGCACGACCACCCATCCGGTGTCCACGCTACACATACGCCCGCACAGACTTCTACGTACCGACACGCTTTTTTTTCAGCACTCGGTCTCAATGTGGAAAACGGTTTGTCGCAGCAAAGGTGCCGCATCTGCAATGCTTTCAGTCCGTTGTCGCCCAGCAATGTGTTGCCGTGCCCTCTTGGGCACCCGGTCATCCTTCCTCTCTGGCGTCGTGTCGACGACCGGCCCTGTGCTGGTGATGTCGGGGCGTCGCTGGTGCGCGACAACGCCGCCACACGGCACCGGCTCATCTGGTTCACAGTCCATAGATGAGGAGGCTGTCGTTCGCGCCGCCAAGTGGAGCTCGTCGAATTTCGAGGAACGACTGGGCTTTCGTACCGGTGAGACTATCACTGAGGAGCGTCTGAAGCGCCACTACCGCATTCTTGCGAAGCACTACCACCCGGACACGGCTGCGGGAAGCGGCCGCGGCAGCGGTGTACGGTACGAGGGGGAGACAAGCGCTGGGAAGGATGTTGCCTTCCAGAACATAAAAGAGGCGTACGATGTGGTCAACGCGGCGGTGAAGCGAGGTGGTCGGCGGGGCGGCAATGCCTCCCGCGGCTCCGCCACGGCGGATTTCGCTGGAGGCTTCGAGTTCTCTGACGAAGCGCGGCGTCGCTCTCAGATGCGACTCCTTGGCGACGCGGTCCTGCTTTTTATCTTCATGACAGTGGCCTTTATTGTAGTTGTGAGCAGCCACAACAAGTCACGCATGCAATCTCGTTATCTTTGGCACCTGGTCGGGATCTTCTTTATAATTCAGCTCTTCCCACGGCTGTTTGCGGCGGCCATCCTCTTCGCTGTGCATTCGATGCATCTGCTCGAGAAAGCAACGCTGCAGGAGCAAGCGGCTATCTCGCTCATCGTGGAGCGGACTGAGAGGATATGCTCTGTGCAGCTGGAGGGTCTGAGGACCGAGGCGCAGCCGAACGTTGTAGTCCAAGTGACAACAACAGCAGACGCCAACAACGACGCTGCAGAGAGGGTGTCCTCGACACTCACCTTCGACAAGGGCGTCACAGCATTTACGCTACCTCTGCCAGTCGATTCGAGCTGTGTCTACCACGTCAAAGCAGTGGATGAGGCACGCAAGATAGTGCTGGTGGATCGGTCACTCTCGGCGAGGATGCCGGCAACCGTCTAGCGTACGGTAATCAGCCTCGACCATGCCTCTGTGGTTGTGTCATGACCGCCTTTGCCCGCTGTCTCCACTACAGCTAGAACGGTAGGTGCGAGCTGCTTGCGGGGACGCTTATGTAGAGGGAGGGGTTTCCGCGATAGGCGGCATAGGGAGGAGCAAACATCATTCTGGCCTTCGCTTACTCTTCGGGCGCCTGTGTCGCAGAGTTCGCATCACGTGTCTGAGCTTTAAAGGACCTTTTCTTTTGTTGTTGCGTGTGTGCATGCGTGCATATGCGTGTCATCACAGAGCCCACCGTCTCATCTTTTTGTAATGATGAAGCTACCTGTATTGCTAACCTCGCTGACCCTCGACCCCCGCGCTTTTGTGTGTGGTGTGTGCAGAGGGTGGGAGTAGTCTTCACCATCCACGGCAAAATCTCCGAGTAGCTGGGAGAGATGCGGAACACACAAGAAAGAGGATGCTAGAAGACTCGAATTCTCTTCCTCCGCGAAGGCCGGACGCTTCGCCGGCACAGCTGAGGTCTTCTGTTACCTCGTCTCTCCCCTCACCCTTTCGTCCTCTGGCTTACTGACATCGACAGAGGCGCGCGTGATGTGCAGCACGTTTATGCCATGCGTCTTGTTGGCGCGCTTCTGCAGGCTAGACTTCTTTGTTGTGCGTGATTCTTCATCTCCCGCCGCTGCTGCTGCTGCCTCCCCCCCCCGCCCCCGCCTACATCCCGCTTGCTCACCATGGATCTGCTCTGCACGTCAAGCAACCTTCCCCTTCTCCCTCTCCGGAGTGATCAAGGCACGCGCACGCCAAACAGGAAAATAATAATTAACTAAACTCGACTACTTCACCACCTTCCTCAACGGAGAAAGCGGATCTGCCAAGCCGGCTCCGCTTGTTTGTTCGGTGCTGTCCTTTTCTTGTCCCACAATAGGTGCTCTAATCATGTCGTCGGCGTCATCCACACTCCCGCCGGATCAGCAGCGCCTGTTCGACCGGATGAATCGCGAGTACTCAAATCGTGAGTACAGCAAGGCGCTGCGCACGTCGGAATGCATTCTAAGGGTCGTCCCAGATCACGTGGACACGTTTGCCGGCCGCGGACTTGTTCTGTACAACATGGAGAGACAGGAAGAGGGCTACGAATCCATTAAGCAGGCTATCCTCCTCAACCCCAAGTCGATGGTGGCCTGGCACGCGTTAGGCATGTGCCAGCGACTTGACAAGAAGTTTGGCGAGGCAGTTAAGGCATTCAAGCGTGCGCTGACATTTGATCCGGCGAACACAGAGGTGCTGCGCGATTTGGCGTCAGCGTGCATTCAAGTGCGCGACTGGCCTCTCTTCCTGGAGGCGCGTGAGAAGATGGTCACGGCAAAGGCGAGTGTGCGCGCAAACTGGGTGGCGCTCTCGTGCGGCCACCGCATTCTAGGCCACAGCAGGATTGCCGCAGCTGTCATGGATACCATGACGTCCATCATGGACGCTGGCGACAATCCCGTCGAAGTGAGCGAGGCACAATTGTATCGTGTGGAGCTCGAGCTGGAGAGCGGGGCACCGCAGCGTGCGTTGGAGCTGCTGAAGAAGCACGACAGCGAGATTATCGACGTGGAGACGAAGCTGCTGCTGCGTGCCAAGGCGCACGCGCAGCTCGGTCAGCGCATGGAAGCGGAGAAACGCTACATAGAGGTGATCTCGATGGGTGTGTCGGAGGCGGACAGCATCGCAGCTCTGGCTCACCTGCGGAAGATCCCGCTCGACCGCTACCTTCGTCCGGCAGCGGAGTACACGGAGAAGTACATGGAGATCATCGACCGTGTCCTGAAGGCGTGCCCGAAGTGCCACTACGCAAAACGCCACGCGCTGGACTGCGTGCCAATCGAGGAGTTCCGTGAGCGCCTCGCCGCCTTCACCACACCCTACATCCAGCGCATGATTCCGTCCTTGTTCAGCGTGCTCAAGTCGTTGTACGTGGATGCCGAGCGAGCCATCATTATAGGTGACGTCTTCGCGATGATGGAGCGGGAGCTTGAGGCCAAGGACTTCTCTCGTTTTGGCGAGGAAGCGAACCCGTGCTACATTCTTTGGGTGCGCACGTTTCTCGCATCGCACTACCGCCGCACCGGTGAATACGCGCTGGCACATGCCTACATTGAAAAGGCGATCAACCACACACCGACACTAGAGTTGCTTTATCTGGAAAAGGCGAAGATTTTTGCGCGCGAGGGCAAGACGGCCGAGGCAGCCGAGCAGGCAGATTTGGCGCGGAGGTTGGATTTGCAGGACAAATACCTGAATAGCAAGGCCGCCAAATACTACTTCCGCGACAACCAGGTGGAGAAGGGGGAGGCGACGATGCAGCTCTTCTACAAACCGTCAGTGGTGGTGGGTGACACCTACCTCACAGCACTCGAGTCGCAGTGCTATTGGTATGAGCGCGAGGTGGGGGAAGCCTTCTACCGCAAAGGCGACTACATCTCCGCGTTGCAGAACCTTCTCATGTTCGAGCGCCACCATGAGCAGAACCACTGCGAGCTCAGCGACTTCCACAACTACGTATTTCGGCGCAATACCATGCGCCCGTGGTTTGACGTCTTGGACTGTGACGATAACATGGGTCGGAACAAATTCTTCTTGAAGTTTTGCCCTGCCATTGTGCGCACCTACATGCGCATTCATGAGAAAGGCGAGGAAGTTGTGCGGGCTGCGCACGTGCCGAGGCCAGAGCTGAAATTTGACGAGGTCGCCGCGGACGAAGTGAAGCGGGTGAAGCAGCAGCAGAAGGATTACTACATCGGCGACGTGGTCCTGTCAGAGCCTCTGGTCAAGGCGAGCCGCTACATGGGATACCTCTTGGCCCACCGAAACACCGAAGCCAGTACGCATACGCTCGCCATCGAGCTGTACACGGCAGCTGAGAAGCCTCTCCTTGTCGCTCGTGCGCTTCTTGCTCTTCACCAACAGCGGTACAAGAAGACGAAGGATCTTGCTGTGGCCTTCAAGACTGGGCTGTACACCACGACAACGATGGACTCTCGCGTGCAGGCCATTGTTGATGAGATTCTTGCCACCGTGCTGGAGTAGCGGATAACGGAGAACTCCCACTCCCCCCTCGAACCGAAAAAAAAAAGACTGGGAGGCACTCTTTTCATGCATGGTGGTGTGGGTGGTTTCCTTTTCCGTTGTGATTCATGGTGTGCAGGTGTGCTGTTCTGGAGAGAAGCGGGATCTCGAGGTGAATGCAGGAAGGCAGATTTTGCCAGCCGAATGCCCTTGTCTCTGTCCGCACGGGTGCGCATGCGTACACGTGTGTGTGTGCGCGCGTCTTTTGGGTACACCCTCAGTTTTGTTAACCTCGTAATGCGGCGAAGCCTCCGTTGTCGTTACAGTGCGGTGTATTTTTCTTATCGCGCGAGTTCTTTTAAGGAGCCTCCCCCCTCCCCCTCCTCCGCCTTTCAGTACACCTCCATGCACCCCCATACTCGAGCAATGCCTGGGGAAAAAGAAAACAGAAGTTCTCTCCGTCCCTTGGACGTAGTGCAGAGATTAGCACGAGCATAGTGGCAGTGTGGGTAGCAACCTCGCTTGGCGGTGAGAGAGGAGGAGGAGGAGGGGGAGCGGGGTACGACGAACGCTGCAACAGACATCGTGCACGAAGTGTTGCAAACGAAGCACACGGGAGCGAATTTGGCGTAGGTTGGCAACGAGGGTGCGTGTATTCCCAGGTCGACTAGGCCTCACAAGAGAACGGATATGTA
Source organism: Leishmania mexicana MHOM/GT/2001/U1103 (assembly GCF_000234665.1). Classification (NCBI taxonomy): domain Eukaryota; phylum Euglenozoa; class Kinetoplastea; order Trypanosomatida; family Trypanosomatidae; genus Leishmania; species Leishmania mexicana. The sequence goes on from NC_018324.1 coordinate 482,288, forward strand.
AGCTTTTCCGACTCTCCATATCGAGTTCAGGAAATAAGCGGAAGCAAGGCGGCTCAGCCCGCAATCCGTATGTCATGTGCTCGGTTTATGATCGACCGAAACCAACGCATTTGTATATCTGCATCTGCGTTTTTTTTCTTCGTCACACACGCCCCCGTTGCGTCACGGGGAGGGGAGGGTGGCCTGTTACCGAAACAGAAAGTACAAAGAAGAAGGAGAAAGTGCGATGCCAAAATTGTGCGTGGAGTATTCCAAGTCGGGACGAGCCAAGTGCTCCAACACGTCATGTGGCAAGAAGATTGAGAAACACGAGCTACGAATCGGCACCGAGGTAATCATGTCATTTAACGAGGAGGGAGTAGAGTCGTGGAAATGGCGCCACCTCTGCTGCTTCACGGAGCGACAGCTGAGCAATGCAAGAAGCAGCGGTGACATCGATGCCATTCAAGGCGAAGGCGACTTGGCACCTGCCGACAAGGTATTCGTGCAGAAGATGCGTGAAGGTAGGCTCGTCGGTGACACGTCCATCCTTGGACGTATCGGCGACGTTGCGCACTCCGCTGTGGCCGAGGAACTAAAGGAGAAGGGCAGCAAAGCCGCCAAGCCAAAGACAAAGGCGAGCGGCTCTGCGGTCGATGGGGGCTTACCGTCCGCGTCTACAGGCGAGAAACGACCACGCGCGCCGCCGCGGAAAACAAAGATGCCGAACACCAAGATACAAGATGATGATGTTGACTCCGAGGCGACAGATGAGTACGAAGTGGCCGTCGAGGCTGTGACGGGAAAGCCAAAATGCCCGTATGGGGCCAACTGCTTTCGCACAAACCAGGAGCACTTCCGGCAGTACACGCATGGCGATGAAAACGGCACCGCAACTGATGCTGCAGTCCCGTCTGACCACGGCGGCGCCAAACTGAAGCCCGTGATAAAACGAAGAAAGCCGTAGCACGGTGGACGGCAACACGGCATGCGCTATCGCCGAAGGCACTTAAGCACTGCCGATTTCTAGTTGGCGAGGGAGTCGTGTCACGCTGAAGGCCAGTCAACGGCGCGCTGTACATGTCAGTATCGGGCCCTACGGTAGTGGCATCCAAATTCTTCTTTATTACTGTTTTCTCTGTGGAGACGTTCAGTTCATTCTGCCGCCAGCATGGGGTGAGGTTTGTTGCGCCGCTCCTCGTTCACTGGAGATTCCCACCAAAGATGATCTCGCGGTGCCGTAGATTTGACTAACAACCGGTGCACTCACTTCTCCAACGCAGCCTACGACATTCTCCTCTCTCCCACTCACTCACAACTTTCTTGTTTGGCGTGCATTTGTTCTCGACATGACGGCTTCAGTGCAGTGGGGTCTGGCAAGAGTTCTACGTTCCTCTGAGCTACCGGGCGCGTGTTGTTTTACCTTCTGCGTGTATGTGCCTTTGCCTCAACCATGCGAGTCGCGGTCATCATCCTGTCGACTTTCTGCCGTGACACGCCGGGAGGCACACGCGCCACAAAAAAAAACTGCCTGCGCTCCCGTGCGAGTGCGTCTGCGTGAGCGACGATCTCGCCCAGGGACTTACCCCGTCTTCTTAACCGGAGGGGAAGATGTTAGAGCACAAGGCAAAAAGAACATTGAAGGGGAAAGAAATCGAGCCTGAGGCTATAGCACAGCACACCCGCAATCAACCACCACCACCAATAAACAAAGCCAATAGTCATGGCCCTACGTCTTATCCATACACGTTGCATCCTTGTTTCTCCACGCCCGTCGCTTCCCTCTCGTGTCCCCCCCCCCCCGGGCCTCTTCCCGTTCTGTTCACCCACTCCAACCTTTCGCTCTCCTCTCCAATAAGGCACCGCGAAACTGCAAGGTTACCTTGCACACCTTCTTATCTGAGTCCGTGTGAGGCGCCGCACGGAATTGTCTACCTCTACCCTTCAAGGACCTTAGTCTTTCTTCAATGAGCCCCTTCTGCCGCACACCATGAGCTGGACTCCGTTCTACGCCGAGGGGTCGCAGACCCGTGGCGTGGCGCAGGGCAGCGGTGCACACGCGTTGCCGCAATGCGCCGACTGAGCCACCCCCCGGCACGGCCTGTGCCCCGAACTCTTCTCACCACTTCCGCTCGCCCGGAGTGACACAGGCCCCCCTCCCCTCCCCCATTCCTCTTTCTCGTCTCCGTTGCTGTTGCGCGCCTGCGCAGGTGAGCCCGCCAGGCACGCCGCCGACGCCTGGCATGGACGAAAATGCCGGATGAAGGCGGTGAGCCTCCCCCCTTCACCCCCTTGCGCGCGGACGGGGCGTGCGCGCTGTCGCTGTCTGCTGTGAAAAGGTGTCCTTCCGGCCGGAATCGAACCAGCGACCCTGTGATACCTGCGAACTCTACAGTCACATGCTCTACCAATTGAGCTACAGAAGGTTCACTGCAGCGTCGCATTTGCCGGGATCCCCACAAAAGAGATGATCACACCGACACCGCCCTTTTTGCGTGGGGGCTCGTAACAACGAAAAGGCCGCTAGGGGGATCGAACCCCTGACCTCCGTCTTACTAGGACGGCGCTCTGCCATTGAGCTAAGCAGCCACTCATTCCTACGGCAACTCTCGCACCAACGTTACAGCATGTCAACCAGGCCCTTCCCAGGCGCGCTTCCGGATATTCTTGTTCGGGGCTCGGTGGTTTCCCACCCCGCCGTTGGTTCGAGGGGGGTTTGCGTCAGCGTGCGCCCCCGTCCATGGCTGCCGGGCAAAGGGGTCGTCACCAGCCCTCACCAGGATTCTGATCTCACAATGCCGGAAAAGCCACAAGGCAGTTGCGTTTTGCGTCGTCGAAGTAAACGGAGCGAGGACGTGGGGCATCGGACAAGAGAACGAAAACAACCAAATGGAGAAGCGGCGGCGGTGGTGAACCAATGGGGCTGCGGATATTGCCTCCATCATTCAGCGAAGCCCCTCTCTCTTAAGACGGAGGGGCAAAACTCTGCACAACAACTGCCAGACTCTGTGAATATACGGAGAATCTTAGCTAAGGTCTCCGTAACGCGGCTTCATGAAATTCTCGCTTTTTTCACCCGGCGGGTACAAAGGCAAAGTCCGCGGCGAGATTTGAAGGGCCCAGCGTGCACAGAGGAGTCTGACTAGTGGTGGGTGCGATGGTCCGCGGCCAAAACAGGAAAACCAGAGAGGATCTGCATCTCGACACCGGCATCGAATGCTTTTCAAGCACGCTGACGCAAACCCCCCTCGAACCAACGGCGGGGTGGGAAACCACCGAGCCCCGAACAAGAATATCCGGAAGCGCGCCTGGGAAGGGCCTGGTTGACATGCTGTAACGTTGGTGCGAGAGTTGCCGTAGGAATGAGTGGCTGCTTAGCTCAATGGCAGAGCGCCGTCCTAGTAAGACGGAGGTCAGGGGTTCGATCCCCCTAGCGGCCTTTTCGTTGTTACGAGCCCCCACGCAAAAAGGGCGGTGTCGGTGTGATCATCTCTTTTGTGGGGATCCCGGCAAATGCGACGCTGCAGTGAACCTTCTGTAGCTCAATTGGTAGAGCATGTGACTGTAGAGTTCGCAGGTATCACAGGGTCGCTGGTTCGATTCCGGCCGGAAGGACACCTTTTCACAGCAGACAGCGACAGCGCGCACGCCCCGTCCGCGCGCAAGGGGGTGAAGGGGGGAGGCTCACCGCCTTCATCCGGCATTTTCGTCCATGCCAGGCGTCGGCGGCGTGCCTGGCGGGCTCACCTGCGCAGGCGCGCAACAGCAACGGAGACGAGAAAGAGGAATGGGGGAGGGGAGGGGGGCCTGTGTCACTCCGGGCGAGCGGAAGTGGTGAGAAGAGTTCGGGGCACAGGCCGTGCCGGGGGGTGGCTCAGTCGGCGCATTGCGGCAACGCGTGTGCACCGCTGCCCTGCGCCACGCCACGGGTCTGCGACCCCTCGGCGTAGAGCGGAGTCCAGCTCATGGTGTGCTGGACAGAATGGACACGCAAGGAAGAAGTGCTTTCCTGGTGAACGCGGCACAGACACAGACACTGAGAGCAGGTACATAGTTCACCTCACTAGACTCGCAGGGATAAAGGTAGGAGACGTGAAAGGCCGTTTGCCCTTTACCTTGCAAAAGAGTAGAACTGGAAAACGAAACACAGCCTGCCACCACGCGGAAGAGAAAGCAAAGGAAACCGTATATACATGAGTAGGAGCGACAGGTACACAAAGGAACGCAAAGAAAACGAGAAGGGTTGAAGAAAAGCTGCCAGAAAGGAAGGCGCGCGTTGTGCGGTGGCAGTAGTGGATGTTGCCTTGATCAAGTTCCGGTGACCGTGCATCGCAGGCGAACTGCCCCCACGCTTCCTTCCGCAAGTGTACGCAAGGGAGAGATGGCATCCCGAATTTTGTCACAGTAAAGGGACGCCACCTCCTCTGGTGCCAAAAAGGATCGGATTTGTTTCTTGTGGTATCCTTCGCCTCGTTAATGAGTTTTCTTCTCGCATCCATGAGGGACCGCACACGGTAACCCTTCCGCAGGGTGTAAACCCTATGCGCAAAACGCCCTTCAGAGAACCGCAAGCGAGAACGAGGATGTGCACGGCAACCAGCGACTACCGCGAAGAATAAAAAAATAGGAACTGAAGGAGGAGTTGGCCAAAGGTAAACCAAGACGCAGAGAGTTTTGTGATCATTTCTCACATGCTCAACACCAAGGCAACACCGGACAAGCACTCTCCCTTCCCCCAACAGTGGTGATACGCACAAGGATTCGCAGCGACCCACAAAACGAGCAACACTGGGGTGGTGGGTGAGTGAGTGGGGGGTTACACTACACACCAAAGTGGTGTGCGCGTGTTGCACTGCAGAGCGACCGTTCACCCGGTCGCACACAGATCAGGAAAAAGAAAGCGGCGGAGAGCTTGCGCAGTGGATGGGTGGTGGCGTGCGAAGATGGGAGGGGGACAAGCATGTAATGAGTGAGAGGCCTCGACCGACCAGGGCCAACATTGTAGAGAGAGGTCCGCTGGTTTACTGCCCAGAAGTCACACAAGACACACAAAAAGAGGGGTGGGTGGGGGTAAACGACATTGAAAAGGGAGAGGGGTGGAGAGAGAAAGAACCACAGAGAGCACACAAGTCACAGGATGATGTGAGAGATGCAGCCCTTCGTTTGTTGTCGCCGTTCGCGACACTAGCGTTTTGTACGTTGGTGAAATGATGAGGGGTGACTTGTCGGCGGGCATGGAGATGAGGTTGAGGAAAGATCAAAAAAGGGGGTACGAACTAGACGGAGACAACGAGAGTCCTACAGGACAAGGAATCAGCATTGCGATCAACCGTGCCCCCAGATCCCTGAGCGAGGAAGAAAAAAAGAAAAGGAGAGAGACTGCAGGTGAAACAAAAACGAATTCGTTTTGTTATGTATCTGGTGTTCCTACCCACTCTCTTGGTCACTCCATCCTTTCCGTTTTCCTCACGCCACGAAACGAACCCATTCCCAACAGGCGAGGCAAAGAAAGAGGGAGGTGGAACCCACGCGCGCGCACACCCACTGCCCCCATTCGTGTTCACATGGCAGCGAATCCTCAGAGCAGACTGCCTGCCACCCCGGACGGACAAAGTGGCAGGGACGCCATTCCCACATTCGCTTGCCTCGTGCGTGTGTGTCCTCCTTTTCTCGTAAATCGCTCTCGCGCCGGCAGAGGGGTCACTCACCCACACCCACATCCACATGCACACGAAGAAAAGAAACAAGCACCCAGACAGACCCCGAATGGGGTGCAAAGACGAAGAGAACAGGGAGGGGAGAAAAGGGAAGGTGCGCGTGAGACGCCTCATGGAACTTCTTACGGCGCCCTCACCTCCTCGCAGCATGCCAGCGCCAAGAGAAACGCACGGAAGTAGGGCAGCGGGAGGGCTGAGTGAGTCAAAATGTAAATGAGGGGCGGTGTCGAATGAGCCTGCAGCGCAAATCCGCTGGAAATCGGTGGAGGAGGTGGGGGGAGTCGATCACTGCGGTACGGCCCCAACGACGGAGGAGAGGGGTAGGAGAAAAAGAAGCCGCATTTCCGCAACTGTCACCAGTCCGTTGGCTGAATGGCCGGTATCCAGTTCCCTCTTCCTGGTCTTGTCACCTTGGCTGTAGTCACCGCGTGCGCACGCCGTGCGCCTGAGTGCGTCCTTCGCCACACTACAGCTTTGCCACAGGGGCTTGCGTGGTGGTGCCCTGCAACCGCTTGTTGATTTTCATTTGTAGCTCCTTGAAGACTACCTTGATTTCCGGCTCCGCGTCGACCTCAATAATAATGTCGGAGTAATGCGCGATGAGAGTTGCCTTTTGACTGTTGTAGACCTGCATGCGACGCTCGTGCTTCTCTTTCGTGTCGTCGGAGCGGATCTGAAGGCGGTCCACAATGTCCAGCGAAGGCGGGTCGCTCTTGAGGTTGTAAATGCGCCCTGTCACTGGGTCGAGGCGACGGGAAAGACATCGGTCGAGCAAAACCTCCGGCGACACGTCAAGAAAAATCATCATGTCAAACTTAAAGCCACGCGTCCTGAGCACCTCCGCCTGCCGCAGGGTCCTTGGAAAACCGTCAAGCAAGATGCCGTGCTTCTGCACAGCTTGGTCACTCAGTCGGTTGCACACGAGGTCGACGACGAGCTCGTCTGGGATCAGGGACCCTTCGGACATCATTTCTGCACACCGCAGCCCTAGCGGAGACCTTTTGAGCACCTCCTCGCGTAGCAGATTACCGGCACTCAAGTGGACAAAGCCGTACTCTTTTACGAGCAGATGGCTCACCGTCCCCTTTCCGCTGCCAGGGGGGCCAAACAGAATGATAGACAGCAGCATGGCACACAGGTCCTCTCCCCTGCTACTTGGTGCACGTCGATCCTCGGTTGTACGCACCCATACAGTCCACACATAGGTCAAACCATATACACAAGAACAAACGCGCGGCCCCGAGTCTGCACCGGCTAGTGAACACACACAACGTACAGAGAGCCGCCCATGAACAAACGCCGTTGTACGAACGAACGAGGCAGGTGGTGGCGAGTGGGCAGCACTGCAGAGATGAGTGTGTGGGGCGCGGCAAAGTAAAAGATAACCTGTTTACACGATACACACGATGAGGAGGGGGGAGGGGAAACTCGTAATGATTAACGAGAGAAACCAACGGGGTGAGACTAGCCCAACAGAGTGGTAGGACGTTGGGCAGCTGTGCGGTGCACGTTGACGTGTGGTGAAGAAAGATGTGGGCCACGCGTACGAGAAGACGTAGGAGGAAGAAGAGATGATGGTGGTGGAGAGAGGTTAGAGTAGTGATGCTGGGGTAGCGTAGTGCTAGCACACAAGCAACCACCAGTCGTCTTAATTTCCCCTACCTGTGCTCTGCGAGGGGGCGTGGGGGGTGAGGGTGGGGGTCTTGCTTGTAGCACGTATTGCATTTCCCTACGCACGGAGAGAAAGAGCTGAAGGGTGCCGAAGGCACTCTTTGGCAAATCTGTGGTGGGAAAAGCACGCCGCTCGAGTCCTCTGCAGAGGGTTGCTCAGAAGACACAAGTCAATGTGCGCATCGTTCATCCTCTCATGGTCGCAAAACCTTCCATTTTTCCCCCATTCCATGCTGCACATCAAAGCAAAACCGAGCACGTGAGAGAGATACCATGGCTGAAAAAAGTGCAAACAAACCGTGCACGTCTAAGGGCATACCCGCATCAACAGGCCAGAATGCCATGGACTAGTGAGAAGGGCGAGCGACCAGACGAGGAGGGGGGGGACGAGACTGTCGCAAAGCATCCACGGAGAACGAGCCAAGGAGAGAACAACCTCTATCGCCTCACGCACGCAGCGCATCAAACCCAGCTCGCGTGACAGTGTGTCGCTCCCACACAAACACCACCACAGAACAAAAGCCCCACACCAACACAGATAAGAAAAACCACACACCCAAACACACACAAAATCCCCTCGCACAAACGGATGACAAAGTGCCAGGGGCTTCACCAACGCTTGAGGCAACAAGCGTGAATCAACGGTGTTTCATCGTTGCAGGTGCTCCACATCACCCTTTCAGCCCCTGGCGCGTGTCCACGCCGCACACGCGACATCGCACAGAGCGATGGCACGCATGGATAACCTGAAGGGGGGATCTTGTAGGCAGAATCACCTCCGCCACAAGCCCAAAGCGGTACTAGTGACCGCTCCACAATACAACAGCAACATCTGCATTCACGAAAAATATAAAAGGGGAAGAAGCCTGAAACAACAAATAAAAAAAGAGAAGAAGTAAACTGAAAACATCACATCCGCCACCTCTTAGCTGTAGAGGTCGTCGTCGTCGGCAGGCGGCGGCGGCGCCCCGCTGCCAGCTGGCGCACCGGCCTCCGCTGGGGGCGGGTTACTAGCACCGAAGGTGCGGCTCTGCTGCAAGGAGGTCTTGAACATATCGTAGCGGCGAATGTCCGCGTCAGAGACGGAGCGGCGGGCACCCCGCATTGCCTCCTCCACGTGAGCGCGCGTGATCTCCGGTACCGGGTCGATATCAGCGTTTTCGTCCAACTGTCCGCTCTTCTTCAGCTCCTCGAGCTGAATTTCCTTGTTGATCGACTCGCGGATAGCCATCTTGCACGCGCGCTGGCAGATGCCAGACAAGTCGGCGCCGGAGAAGCCATGCGTGGCGGCGGCAATCTGGTCCACATCGACGTCGGAGGCTAGCGGCGACTTACGGAAGCTCGCCTTGATAATGGCCACACGAGACGCCTTGTCGGGCAATGGGATGTAGATGAGCTGGTCGAGACGCCCAGGGCGCATGATCGCAGGGTCCAGCACGTCTGGCCGGTTCGTCGCACCAATGATGAAGACATTCTTCTTGACGTTCATGCCATCCATCTCGGTCAGGATTTGGTTGATGACGCGGTCGCTCGCCCCTCCGTCGCCGTGGGCGCCCCGGGACTTGGCCACGGAGTCCAGTTCATCGAAAAAGAGCACGCAAGGGGCCGCAGCACGAGCCTTGTCAAAGACGTCGCGCACATTCGCCTCCGATTCACCGAACCACATTGTCAGAAGCTCCGGGCCTTTGATGGAGATGAAGTTCGCCTGGCACTCCGTCGCAATGGCCTTGGCCAGCAGCGTCTTACCGCAACCGGGTGGGCCGTAGAAGAGGACACCCTTCGGCGGCGACATGCCGTACTTCTCAAACTTCCACGGGTACTCGACGGGGTACTGCACCAACTCCTGCAGCTCGCGCTTGACGTCGAGGAGGCCGCCCACATCCTCCCAGACGACGTTCGGCGTTTCCACCTGTGTCTCGCGCAGCGCGGACGGGTTCGTCTTCGCCATCGCCTCGCGAAAGTGCTCCTGCGTTACACACATCGCGTTCATCACCTCAACATCGATGGTGTCGTCCTCCCAGTCGATGACGGACAGCTTCTCGCGAATGCACTGCATGGCAGCCTCGGTGCAGAGCTGCGCCAAATCGGCGCCGACAAAGCCGTGCGAGTCCTTTGCCACCTTCTCCAGATCAATGTCGTCGGCCAGCTTCATGTTCTTGGTGTGGATACGAATGATCTCCAAGCGGCCAGTCTCGTCCGGTACGCCGATGTCGAGCTCGCGGTCGAAGCGGCCAAAACGGCGCAAGGCTGGATCGATGGTGTTCGGGCGGTTGGTCGCCGCCATCACGATCACCTGCGAGCGCGATTTCATGCCGTCCATGAGGGTTAGAAGTTGCGAAACGATACGCTTCTCCACCTCGCCCTGCGCTTTCTCACGCTTCGGGGCGATGGAGTCAATTTCGTCTATAAAGATGATCGCCGGCGCGTTCTTCTCGGCCTCCTCGAAGGCCTTGCGCAGGTTGCTCTCCGACTCGCCAGCCATCTTGCTCATAATCTCAGGACCATTGATGAGGAAGAAAAAGGCGCCCGTCTCGTTTGCGACAGCGCGCGCGATGAGCGTCTTGCCGCTCCCAGGAGGGCCGTAAAGCAAGATGCCACGCGGGGGCTTGATGCCAATGTTCTTGAACAGCTCTGGATGGCGAATGGGGAGCTCGACCATCTCACGGATCTGGTTCAGCTGCTTGCGGCAACCGCCGATGTCGTCGTAGCCGACTCCGTCAAGCGCCTCCTCGTCCTCACGATGGATCGGATCACCCTCGGAGTGAATGATCGTGTCCGGTGACACGATGCAATAGTCACCCGGGTCCACCTCCACTACCTTGAATTCCACAGAACGCATAGCGCCACGGCAGACAAAGGAGTCGCCCTTCTTCACGGGCCGGTACGACTCCAAAAAGTACGGCTTCAAGAAGTTCTCGAACAAGTCACCAGTGAGGTTCTCCACCGTATCATCGATTGGCAGCACGTGCACGCGGTTTCCGTATGGAACATCCTTGCAGGGAACGATGCGAATGGTGTCGCCGAGGTGAATGCGGATGTTACGGCGCGCGACTTTGTTCATCTTGATTTTCTCCGGCGGGCATTCGTCGTCCTCCATCGCGATGCAGACGGTGCTGCGGTGCTTCTTGCCCTTCACGAGAACGGTGTCACCGCGGAAGATGTTCAGCTCTTCCATCCGCTTCGGGTTCAGCGACACAACACTGTTGTCGTCATTGTACGGCTCCTCGACGATCAGCTTGTTTAGCTTCACCTTCGCGTTTGTGTTCCCAACAGCGTCGGCCATGGTTGCTTCTGCCGTGTCTTTGTTACGTTTGAGATCTTGGGTGTCAAACAGCGCAGAGACCAATCAGCGATACTGCTGCTTTTCCGCCTGAATACTGCGACACAGTCGGTCTCGAGTGTATAGGAGACGACACAGCACACACACACGCACAGGCAGGCAGGCAAGCGGTTGCGGAGGATCAAACAGCGTCACTTCTTTGTCTTTTTTTTTCAGCTGTGACCCACAAGAGCAACACGTAAGAGATGTGAACGAGAGAGGGGAGAGAGACGGTGCGCGACGTGTTTCTGTATTTGCGTCTCCGACTATATATATATATATATTGTTTTGGCCTCTTTTCGAAGAAACTCGCAAAGAAAATGGAAAACCGTCTCCTCTTCGAGCACAACGACGATGGATGACTTCTCTGTGGGGGAGGAGCGCCAATGAAGAGGTGGGTGGGAGGCACCAAAACGAAAAAAAAAACGAATAGAAGCAAAATGGTGAGAGAGAAAGGGAGAAGAGAGCGTGTGACGCAAAACACCAACACCAACAACAACACTCACTCACTCACTCACGGAACTGGGGTTGGCGCAGAGGTAGAGACGCACAGACAACGGTGACAGCCGTGGAGAAAGTGAAAGGAGGGCAGGTGACAGGAGGAGAGGCCGCGAGCCCCCAAACAACTAATTTGCCCAGGGGAAGACCGAAGGGTAATCCACACACATGGGCAAGAGCCAGGTATTGTATACAGCTAGCGTAGTTGAAAGGAAGAGCACCACGAGGGAGAGAGAGCGTTGCGAGAGCATCCTCTTCCTGCCACTCGAAACGGCAGTGGTGCATCCCTCTTCGAGTTTTTCGTTTTTTTTTCGCAGGACGTGTCGGTCGTTGTTCTCGTGTGTGTTTCTCGTGTGGCGGTACGGAATAGAGGTAGAGTACACCTAACGAGAGCGTCTTGTATGCGGTTGTCGAGAGACCTCCTCAGTAGCCTATTTGTCGCTTGGACATTCCACCTTTCCGCACCCCCGAAGACACAAAAAGAAAAATACAAATCATGAATGCGTGCAGAGATGCGCACACACCGTCTACGGCTCTGCCAGCGCACACAAAACATTGTCCGCGTGAAAGCCATCAATGGACAACTCCCTCGCCAGAGTGGGATCAGCAAACCAAACAAAACCTATCCAAGTGCATGGCAAACACCTTCTCTGTTGATGCTGATCTCACCTGTGCACCCTCTGCGACTGGTGCGAAGGCGGCGGCCCTCCGTTTGCATAGTGTGTGTACAAGCAGCACTCAATCCCTCCACAATCGCCCACACGTGGTGCCATGAGCGTTTTGTGCACTCCAATGTCACAGACACCAGACGGGTTCCATTTTTCCCCCTTCAGCTGAGCACACCAGGACTCTAATGCGAGAATACTTGTGTAGGCCAAAACATTTATTATGTATATGCTTGTATGTGGGTGCATCCAGGCATGTATGAGCAAAACAGAAGGTAGACGAACAACAAAGAAAAGAATATGATGGGCCCCACGTGTCCAGCAGGAGCCCGTGGGGGAGGGGGGGGGGCAGAGAATGGCGTGAATGACATCCGCCACTCGATCCAGCCGACGATGGGAGAAAAGGCACAAACAAAAACACAACGCGAAAACAACAAGAACAGCAGACCAAGTAATAGGAAAGCACGCACCACTCTTGGATGAAACCGTGAGCGAGGCAAGGCCGAGAGTGACAGTTTCAGTTCACCACTAGGACCCATTCTGATCCATCCACTTTTTTTTGCCTCTCTTTCCCAGATTGCCGAGGTGGCCACATGTGTCCGCGTAGAGTTTAGCAGTCCACACGAAAATGAAAAACGAAAAAAAAGCAGGACAGCAATGTGTGTCAGCGGTGATGAGCGAACTCACACGCATTCATGCACGTGGTTCATGCACGAGGAATAACAGCGGAGTGATGAAGAGATTGCAGAGAGCAAGGATGACAACTCGTGCTCCCTCTCCCTCCCCCCCCTCGAAAAGGAGACACCCTGGCCAGCCACACCCTGTTGCCCGCTCTACTCACCCAAGACGGACACCGACGTGTACTAGAGAGACCACCAAGCGGGACTAGAACCGTCAAAGGCAAGTAGAGGTAGTATAGGCATCGATCAATCGTTGAGGGTCCCTTGAATAGCAGCAGTATGTACGCCTTGTAGCTGTCCTTCTCTATGCCCCACATTCAGCGTGTGGTTGACCTGCAGGGCAAGCAGCGTGGACACGCAGCTGTGAGATGCATCCCTCCTAAAGAGCCGCGGAAACTGGCGAAGAGAGCAGGAGAGAAGGGGACAGGAAAAGAGCGGCAAGGAGAGACTTGCGAGTATGAGAGGCATCGCAAAGATAGGGGGCGAGTCGATGGTCGTAAAGTTTCAACTCAGGGCTCTTTGGTGGGTGTTCGAACTGGGCAGTCTAGGTTCTGACACCAGAGCGGTCGCACACGCACATGCAAGTTGCACATACATGCAAAGACATCTGCTGCTTTGCCTCAGACTTGACAAAACGCAGAGCCACTGGCAGTGCAGCAGGACGCGTCTCGAGAAGAGCCGGCCATACAGCTAGGGCTGGTAGGGTCATGAGGGCTAACACACACACACACCACACAATGACGGCGTCTTCTTTTGTTGTCGCTGTTTGTTGCTCGCACCCCTTGACACACCGTGTTCGTTCCACGAGGATGGGGGGGTGAGGACGGCCTGCGATTCAAAACGTGAGCGATCCAACAAAGAAAACCACAGAAGGAAAATACGCTAACGTACATCGAAGAGAGAGGCGAGGAAAGGTGTGGGTGCCCACCACCGAACGAAAAACACGTTAAAGAGATGTTCGCGCATGACTGAGAACCGAGCGAGAGCAATGGCACGCCCGCATGGGATCCATTTTTCCTCAGACAGAAGCAAATAGGCATCACCGATGTGACTTCCCCTCTCTTGGCACAAGACCCGACAAAGACCTCATCCTCCCCACACGCACACATACACGCACACATACACGCAAACCAAAAGAAAAATGAGAGCCCGACTCGGGGCCACAAGGGGAGGCATCAAAGTGGGTATAGACACCACCCACCAAGAAAGACAACGCAGCTAGCGGTGTGTGCTTGCTATGAGTGCTGGCAGTGAGATGCGCAGTGCGTCGATGCCCCGTGGGTTCTCCAAAATGATGCCGCGGCAGGTGGGCACAATGCCAAGTCCCCACAGCGCCCGATTGCCGCTCACCAAAAGGCTGTCAAGGTCCTTGTATTCCAAGATGATATGAATGAGGAGGTCGATCAGATACGTCATGCTGGCGGCAGCGTACTGCGGAGCTTTACCACACATCAGCTCAACCGTTTGCGGGTACTGCGCCAGCTCTGCCACAAACCCGACGACGATTTCCATGAGAAAAATCTGCTTCGGCTTCTCTTCGATGAGATGGATAATGTGATCGATGACGTCTTGTTGCACCAAATTGCATGCAAACTCCTCGTTCAGTCGCGCAAGGGTTGCGAAGAAGCTGAGCGCAAACTTCTGCAGCACGACGCTCTCACGGAACTGCTGAAAGCCAGGGTACAGCGCCTTCAGCGCTCGCGCGCCGTGTGCCTCGGAGAAGTTTGGCGCCGCACGACAACCGGCGATGTTGTGCAGCAGCACCGCCCCAAACTCGAGCACCGTCTCGTTCGCCGGAAATGACTCCACAACGTTGAGGATGGTGTGCACGCCTTCCCTTTTGATAATGGCGGCTAGATGCGCCTCTTCGCCAATGCTAACATTCCAGAGAGCGCGTAGGCCAATCTCCGACAACTTCTCGTCGCTGCAGAAGAGGCTAAGGTTCTGCAGAATAACCTCGATGCCGCCATTCGAGGCGATACTCTTGACCAGCTGCGGCTTTGCCGTCAGCTCGCACAGGCGCCATGTCACCTGCTGGGCCATAGACTTGCCTTTGAAGTTGGCGAGGATGGCGATGATGCGGGTGATGTCGTTCGTCACGTACCACGTGTCCCACACATCCTCGAACGTGATGTCTTCCTGCGGAAGATGCGGCAGCTGCACGTTGGCAAAGAGGTGCTTCACGATGGAGATCAGCGACAGGATGCGGTTCACGACTCCCTCGCCATCTGCCCTGCTCTGCGATTGCAGACCGACCAGGTGGCCATGCTCGTTGAAAGCAGGACAGCCAGCCGTCCTCCAGCTGCCGTTGGACTTGAGGAAGCTCACATTGCCGCGGCAGCGCAGCACTTCCTCGAAGCGCTTCTGCTCCACGTACGGCGCCTGCACGGAATCAAAGTTGCTCTCCCCGGTCTCGGATAGCGTGGACGGGGAGGTGGCTTTTCCGTTCAATGGAGCTGCTGCGGTGCCGAACACGCCTCCGATTGGGTGCTCTACGATTAGCACCACATCGCCTTCCTCCACAGGTGCCCAACCTTTCGCAGTGAGTGCCATGTGCACCGGTGTCACGTTGAACAGCGGCGCCTCCTCGCAGCTGATCAGGCAGTAGTCCATTTCTGGCGGATAGCGGGAGGCGAAGTAGTAGCGCTGCGGTTGCAGTGGCACATCCACGGCGTTTTTCTTGGTGCCCTCAAAGAACGTGGCCACAACGTGCGTGGCACGCGACTGGGTAGGGATAGCAGTGGCAGACGTCAGCAGCAGCCCTGGTGCCACCAGTACACCTGAGCCCACAGTCTTGCTCGTGTTCCGCTCACGAAGCCGGCATACCGCAGGGATATTGATCCGGTTGCTGTTCGTCAGAGTCGACGTCATTGGTACCAGTTTGCTCGCCCTTGTCTTGGTGCGTGCACAAACGTCTGCGCGTCCGTCTAGCCAGTGAGGTGTGTCCCTGTCAGTCCAGATCCGGCTTGAGGCCTTCGGAAACGGGGCGTGTGCCAGGGCGCAGGGGAAAAGACAGGCGGTCACTTGCACATGTGCATCATGCCCAATAAGGATGAAAAGCGCAGAGAACCATTCAGAAAGCCACATGAAGAGGAAAGGGGGTGAGTGAGTTCTCGAGAAGGATACCACCGGCACGGTATGACGGCCTTTGCCACTTGGCCGACGAGTGGCGTCATCACAGGATGCGCAGAGGGCAGTCGTCGAGGCAGTACACGTGCCGCGTTGTTGTCCTTGCCCCGTTGACGAGAGCCACGTAGAATGAGATAAAACGGTCCGTCGGCTGCGGAGGTGGTGGAGCAGGCATACAGAAGCAGGACGCAGCGACAGAGAGGAGATCAGAGTGCGTGCGTAAGCGGAGGAGAGGTATATCAGTATGTCATCTATTTTTTTGTATTCGTTTCTGCTTCTTGTTCAACGAAGTGAATACACCCGTGAATGCCACGTACACCCAAACGGAGCGTAAAGAGGGAGACACGTAAATCGCAAACGACACAGAAGTGTACACCACCGGCTCGCCACGACGAAGGGAATGGGCATCAGTGAGAAACAACAGAAGGCGTGAGAGCCCCCTGCGCGCGAATGCGTCAACATCGATGTTTTTCTGTGTCTTGTCCGGCAACCCCCCGCCGCACACCCCCACTTTGCCCAACCCCACACTAACTGCGCCACAGGAACCATCCTACAGTTGTCTCATAACATCACGTGCATTGCCCGTCCACAGTTCTCCAAAGGTGAAGTACCGGCGACAGCTGAAGCAAAACGCTGCCTTCTCCGACACGGCGCCGCTCTCCTCACGGCAGCACGAGGTCAGCGGGGTAAGGCAGTTGGGACATGGCCCCCGTTCCACCTCCGTTGGCGTCATAACGTAGCGTGACGAGGGCCACGGCGTGCTACTGTTGACTGACGTGCTTGCGCGATCCTGCTCGGCGGTGACCGCATCCGGCCTGCGAATCGAGGAGACGGGGCGTCCGTTCACGTGCACTTGCAACGTCGACGGGCCACGTGGTGTGTCATGAGCAATGGCGTGTGAGAACGCGCCGCGCGGGGTGGACACTGGGGTGTAGCGCCGATAAGGTGAATTCGACGGCGACGAATGGACGCCATTACCGGCCCTGGCGGATCGGCTGCGTGGCTGTGCGTGCGCCCGGTCTGAGATGCTGTAACGGCTACTCCTTCCCTGTCGATGCCACTCCTCGTGTTTTCGGCGAGCTTCGCGAGTGTGACTCTGATGCAGCTGCACCTTCAGCTTATCCTCTGCCTCTTTGGACAAGAAGAGTAAATTGCGTGTTTTGGCCAGCTCTTGCTGAAGTTTTGCGATCTGGGCATCTTTCCGTTCTTCGGCAGTAGGGTAGACACGGCACAACGGTGCCTGACGAGCGTGGCTTTCCGCTCCCCCGGCAGAGATGCGCTTCAGCTCCTGCTCTAGTGCCCGGCGATCACTGTTCGCAGCGCTCAGCTGCGCTTGAAGCTTGCCCAGAGCCTGTGTGTTGGTGTGAGCGTGCTCCATACGCTCCACTACATCCCGATGGAGAGACTTTAGCTGGTGCAGCTGCCCCGCCTGCGTGCGAATCACAGTCACGAGGCCCTCCAGCTTGCCAATAAGGTGCGCAGCCTGATGCAGCGCACATGCCAGCTCCGGAGAGTCGGTGACCGGGCAAAGGTTCTCTGGGGCAGCCCAGTGGGTGAGTAGCGCGTTCGCCTGCTGATGCTCTTCGGTGGACTCCGCCTGAATCACCCGCGACTCGACGCAGTGCCGCAGCGACGACAGCAGAGCTCGCATTGCAATCTGCAGCTCGCTTGACAAGGCGCGGCCTTGTGTGCTGCAACCGCCTCGCTCCTCCTGGGCCACCACCACCGAAAGGTTCGCAACTGTGTACGCAGGCTCCACGGAGTCGTTGAGGCGGTAGCCACTGGCAGCACCGGCTGACGTTTCCACCCAGAGCTCCTGCTGTAACAGCCCAGCCGCTCTCTTCTGGGCGCGGTATGCCCTCCAAATGGCCCAGTACCGTTCTCGCAACGACATGTGTGCGGCACCTTCCACGTGTGCCGCCGCCACTCGCAGCGCCCCAAGCGGTAGCGCCCTTCGTTGCGGCGGACTACCTTGCGATGCCTTGCTCTCTTGCGCGTGAGGCATGGCATCACCTGCCGACACCACAGTTCCTACTCGTGTCGTGTGTGGCGTTGCCACCACAGCAACCACGGGACTAGCTGGCGAAGCAGTTTTGATGCTTTCTACTGTAGACGGTGTCGCAGCGCTTGCGGTGCCACTCGGAGAGCTACGATGACTTGGTGGGACGCCCACCGCAATAGACGGTGGCGCCGCACTGACCTGCGCAGTGGCCACCACCGCGTCGAAGCGCCCCGACTCCGCCGAAGAGCCCGCACCGCTCGTCGTAGGCTCACCAGCGATGTTCTTCGCACATTGAGCAGCGTAGCGCACCTCCGATTTCGCCATGACTTCCTCCTCGCCGCTTTTGTACATCTCCAGTTTGCTGTCTGCCCGCTCCGCCAAGGATGCGGGTTCAAAGCCCAAAGTCGGCGTGGCGGCAGTGCCTGGAGCATTTGTGGTTGCCAGACTGGCGCTTGGTGGTGTGCTGGACACACCACCAGCGCTCGCGGCTGTCAACAGCCTGTAAGCCTCCTCTGGGCGCAGTGGGGGCGGCTCCGCTCCGTAGCGTCGCACCAGTTGCTGGATGGCCACCTCCTCCTTCCCCGAAAACTTCTTCAGCGTGCCCTCCACCGTGTGCAGCTTCGCAGGGTTGTACGCGTTGTAGAAAGAGACTAGGCGCTCTCGGTAGTTACCACCGATCGTCATCGATTCCGCCGTGCACGCCTTGTTTGGCGGGGCTACAGCTGTGAAGGGAGCTGTGTGACGAGGCACCGAGCTGTCCAGTGGAGACGTCACCGTCGCCAGCGGCCTTCCCTCGATATTCGACGGCTGCATCCCGACGGTGGAGTCACCGTAGGCGCTGGCCACTGGTGGGGCATCGGATGCCGTTGCTGCTACGAGTTTCGCGGTGGCTGTGAGGGACAATGGTGCCGCTTCCCTGGCTTCCGGCACAGCCGCCACCTGTTTCTCGACAGCGGGCACTGTCGCGCTTGCATGTGCCGACGCTTCTACATTGGTCGCTGATGACGTCAGCTGCTGCCGTGCCACGTCAGAAGTTGGCGCCAGCTGTTCGTTTGTCGCCTCCGAAACCTTAGCCGCTGCCACGCGCTCAGTGGATGGCTCTGGTCCGTACTTCTTCACCAGCTGCTGGATCACCTCTTCCTCTCGACCGGCATAGCGCCTCAAAGTCCCATTAACCTTGCTCAGCTTCCCCGGCTCGTAGGTGGAGTAGATGGCTACAAGTCGATCATAGTACGAGGGTTTCCTATCTGGATTGGCCTCGTTTGTCGAAGCGGAGTGCGATGGCGTGCTCTCACGCGCGTCGAGGCAGGACGACGGCACAACAGGTGGTGTGGGGGAGAGATGGACCTCCCCTGGCGCCGGCTCTGGCCCGTACCTCTTCACCAGCTGCTGCAGTACGTCTTCCTCGTAGCCGCGGTAACGGTCGAGTGCCACTTCAACCTTGTGTATCTGGCCAGGGTCGTACTTGAGGTACATGGCACGCATGCGGCGTCGATATTCATCCGCCACCCGCGGCGTGGTCGTGAGAGACGTCGATGTGGACGCAATGGCGGTGCTGTCTAGTCTGCTAGCGTCCCCTGAAGCGGCGTTGCTGCACAAGAGCTGATTTTGCGTAGTGGCACGCGGTGTGTCTGCATCCCTTTGCATCAGCATGAGGATGTGTGCATCACTCTGTTCGACCTCCAGCTGAAGGTCCGAGGGGGTGTCTGTGGGGCGTAGCGGACCGGCGGCTGCGACAAGCTCCCCTGTCAGCGACGAGCGCCTTGTCGTATACAAGTCGTACGCATCGAGCGGCGTTGCCTTGCCGGCAGCTTCTTGGACTTTTTGGAAGATGGATTCGAAGCTGTCGGAGTGCTTCGCCTCAAGAGAAATGGTAGATGCCAGTGGACCACCGACAACAGAGAACCTCATGGCTTAACGAATCACGGAGAACTTTGACAATGATGTGGGGGGCGCAGCACACTTGAAAGAATAAACCAAGGAAGACGGCGACGAGACCAGTTGTCGTGGAGCGTCGTCGGTGCCAGCAACGCTAGTCGAGAAAGCCTTCCTGAAGGCAAGGCGAACAGCAATACAGACCAGCAATAGCTCACCTCTATGTAGATGTAAAACCTGTTGTCGCGCTACCTCTCCCCTCCAAATTTGGGCAGCAGAGAAAAAGTAAGCTCTAATAAAGGTTTCGGTGCAAAGCAAGCTGCAGAAGGAATGGGATGTCCTCTGCAACCTGCGGGCGTTCGCTCGGCATGCACACGCACAACAACACGGAAAAAAAAAGACGTCTAAGCCGCAACGACAAATGCAACGGTGTGAAGTGCGCGTCCACGCACAAGCGCAGGTGCGCGCAGGCGAATCGTACGTCGCACGGAGGTCCTGGCATCACCGACAGAGAGAGAAGTGCACACACGGAAGCAGCAGAGATGATTGGGGGCAGTAGAGGCGCTGCGACATCATCATTCCGCCACACCTGCGCGCTGGAGGGTGTGTCCCTCGAGTACGGCGAAAGGGATGAATTTGTGTGGTGATGGCCGTAGAAACACGGCTTGAACGCCTGCCGCCCCCTTTTGGCGCGTAAATAGATGATGTGCGCTGCAGGCGGGGCTCTTCTCACAAACTACGCACTTTTTGTTCTCCCATGTGCTCACTAGCGGAAGCGTTGCATCAACAAAAACCACGGAGAAGCAAAACGCCAGCGGCCGCGCTGGACGCGGACACAGCAGTTCGTGAATATAAGCAAATAACAACAAGAGGCGAACAGCACAACTCACCGCGTCACACTTTCTTGGATGCCCTGGCTCGCTGACTTGATGCGTTGCAGCACCGATCCGTATTCTCTCTCAAACAGATATTGACGCTCCAGTCGCACCGCGGCGTCGTCAGCGTAGCGGCATCGATGCGACTGGCTCCCGTGCAACTCTACCTCATCGCAAAGCGGAGTGAGGCAGGGCCCGCGCAGGAGCGACTCACAATACCCCTCTCCTGAGGTGCGCATTCGCCTATGACTGTTGAGGGTGGACACATCCTCTTCGGTACAGCCGCACTTGGGGCAAGACCATCCGCTACGAGGCCTATCGTCGGCTAAGGACATCACCCACCGTCCATGCCGCTCAGTGACGCAGAGGCTCACAATGCGCTGAAAGTCGGTCAGGGCATCGCACACAAGCTGTGTGCGAGCCTCCATCTCCCTGCAAAGAACTTCCTGCACTTTCAGTGGCCAGATACCACACGCTGCCGGCACAACCTGCGAGCGATACAGTCGCGGATCTTGGGTAAAGGTGCCATCGGACGGGACGCCACGTACAGTACCCGTGCAGTACATGCTTGGGCCTTCAATCAAACACTCGCTGTACAGAAGTCTACTCTAACAGAAAACCCAACCTTTCAATGGTGAGGTGGGGGAGGGGGTAGGAGCGAGGCGACTTGGGCAAAATTTGCAGTGCTCTACAGCAGAACAGCGCAGCGAGCGGACACAACTGTAGTTGAACCCCCTCGATCTAGATTTTCGCCGACCTCCCTTTTTTTTGCAGAGCAGATAATACAATACTGCTAGCGTTTACGCGCGACCTACTCTATCACCTGCGGCCCACATAGAAACTTGCGGGCCCGTCAAGAAAAGGCAGCAGGGGGTACGGGTAGACGCCTATTGGCTCCCCAAAAACAAAGGGCAGCACACAAAGAACAAACAAAAATGGTAGCCGGCACACACCCCTGTAATACGGTGCGCAAGGCAGCTAGGCAGATCAGTACAGTAAGCACAGCACGAACAAGAGAGCGGAAGTTTCGAGCAAGATGACACACAGGCGGGCGACCCAGCCAGGCACGCCGCCGACGCACGGCATGGACGGAAATGCCAGAAGATGGCGAGTCCCCTCTCCCCATCCCCAACACAAGAAGCCCGTCGTGAAACACAGGCCCTCCGGGGGTGCGGACATGCGAGGACTGTGCGACCGCGCTGTCACGGACGGCTGGAGCACGGCGTGCTGGGGGGTCGGCAGGGCCAGGGCGGTGGGCGCCAGGCAACGGCGCGAAGAGCCGCACACGGGACAGCGCCAAAGCGCACACGTGGCGTCATGGGCGGCGCCTTCTCCACCCCGGCGGGGTGGGCTCCATGAGGCACCGACGCCGGATGCACGACGTGAGCAGCCCGAGGTGCCGCGGGTTGGGGCGGCTGAGCGGGCGACGCACGGCATACAGGCCGGATGTGCAAGGTCTCTCACAGGTCCCTGGCCTGCGGCTTCTGGTCTTCCTCCCTGAGCGTGTCCTGCCGTGCACCTGGACTGCCCACTGCCTCCGCCCTCGCGCATGGTACCCCGGGCGCGGCCCGCGTCCGATGAAGGGGGCGAGGAGGGACATGCAGAGCCCGTAGGTCGCACGGCCCGGTTCGGCGGCGAGGGCGGCTCTGCCCTGGACGACGAGGGTGCAGCTGTGGTGCATCAGCGGTAGGTGGGCTGCATATGCTGGAAAAGTAACCATCCATCTACGTTGTTTGATTCTTTTGTTTGCTGTCTTTTACCATGTTCATGGTAGGCGGTCGCTTTTTGGTGGTGGCGACGGTGTCATCCACCTGCAAGCACGCGAACAAGGAGACCAACGACAAAAAAGGCGCTCCGCCGGTGTGTGTGTGTCTTTGTGTACTCACTGCTGAAAGGTCGCGTGCCATGTTCCAGATCCGTTTTCCCCTGCTCACGGGGGGGGGGGGGGCACATGCATTCTCCCTTCCTCCACACTTTTCCGGCCTTTCCCTCTACGCCACAAAGATCTGTGAGTGTGTGTGTGGATTCCATCAAACCTACGCAGGGTAGCCCTCGGCCATGCCGACACAAGCGAACCTCATGTTCGCATAGCTAATCCGTATGAGCACGCGAGCACAATGGCGCTCGACAAGAGAGGGATCTGCTACTGGAGTTATTCAAGAAAAGTCAAGCAAAAAAGTTTTTGTTGTTCGTCACATTCTGAAGAGCGACGGAAACGCGATCGCTTTCCTCTTGCGCACGTTTTTATCGCTTTGTTTTTTCGTTTTTTTTTCACTGGTACATGTGTGTGGGGGCGGGGGAGGCACTGCGGGAGGAGAACAGCAACAACAGCAGAACGATAACAGCACTAAGCGTGCTGCTGGGGTGCAGACGAGAAGGAAAAAAGAAAAACGATCATGTGGATGCGGATGCGTGCGCACGCACACATCCGCGCCTGGCTCACAAGATTAGTCCCCCACCCCTTCCCGTTCGCACCACCTCCGAAAATGTTGGACCTTGACAAGAGGAGGAACAAAAAAAGACCAGGAAACGAGGAGCACCGGCTACAGAACAAACAGAATGCACACAAACGCCACGCAGCCATGGTGTCAGGGGGGCTTTACGCAGATGTCCAGATCCTCACATGCGGGGTTACAGCTGCATCGCCTTCAACAGCACCACCGCGCCTGCGCATTCGAAACAGTTTGTAAGCCCTTCCCAGCGCCCCTTTTTTTGGCGCTGTTCGCTCTTGCCTGCCTCTCTTACGTTAATCGGAGAAGCACCCAAAAAAAAAATACACACACACGATATAGAGGAACACGACAACGCGGCGGTGCAGCAGGAAGACAGGCGACACACCGCCATGGCAAATGTACATGTTCGGCAGTCTCGGCAAAAGGGCGAGAAGAGTGAAAAAGTCTGGGGGCGCTGCGTTCCCCTCTTCCTCGCGGACTTGGCACTTTTCCTCTGTTAGCCGCTCCCTGACTTCCTCCTCCTCCCTCCTCGTGCGCCCCCCCATTCCCTGTTTGGACGTGCTTACAGCGGCGAAACGGCAAAGGCGATGGCACACACCTGGATGGCCCAGACGGGGGCCAGGAGGCCGAAGCTGGTGACAGGCTCGCCGGTGATTTGGAAGGGAGGCACGTTCACTGTCAGACGCGTGCTGTTGCCAGCGGCAATGGTGACCCTCTGGTTGGTGTTGCAGTTGATCGTCTTGCAGCACGGCTTCTGATAACACGTGTCGGCCACCACGCCCCATGGAATGCTGGCAAGTACCATCTCGAATGTGGCAACGGGGAACGTTGCACCCGTACATTCCTCAAAGATAGCGACGATACCCATGATCCGACCATGGACCATGAAAAGCAATCGTGATTGTGCAAACGGTCGGTGTGAAGTCGCGGTTGTTGTAGCCGGCTGAGTCGCACCCCATCCTCGTGCCCCAGGCACTAAGACACACACACACGCACACACGCACACCGTTTCTTCGTAGTACTCGTGGTGCTTTACAGCTTCGTCTTTTGCACACTGCTCATCTCAAGCATGCCGATCGGAGCCGAAACGACAACGATGCGTTGTGCGATGAGCCCCAGCACCGAGTAGATACCCAGAGCAGTCGTCCGATAGCTGCCGAAGAGGGCGTACTCGCCCCATCTTATCCAGGTCTTGCACGGCATCCTGGCTGTCGCGGTGAGATTTCGTTTCCCTCACCCCTTTCGCCGTTTCGTGCATCGAATTGAACGGATCATCCTTGTGCAACAGATTCGGTGTGCATTACATCTTTTTGCGGAAGCAGGTGGGGGAGGCGCGTGCCGCCGAAGCGGAACAATCATCACTGCGACTCCATGCACGTGTATGCGCTGTATAGGCCACTAGGTTTGGTTTTCTTTCCCATCATCCCCGACACTTCCCTTGACGAATAGAAAAAAAAACTTAATTTTCGTTGTCAGTGTACAAAGGATGTCTCCTCAGCTGAAGAACAAACGAGAGGCAAGAAAACTGAACGGACACACAAAAGAAAATCAAGAGGGGCAGAGGCTGAGAAAGCAGAGAGGGTCAAGGGCGGGTTTCCCCTAGGATCTAAGGCAACCTATGACGCGTTGATGCAACTGAATACAGCAGGGCAGGTGGCAGTGGAGGGGAGGGGCAGGGGGCGACAAACAGAGGTATCACCTTCCCCTCCAGAAAAAAAAGTGGACAAGTGATGAAGCCACCGATATCAGTGTCTTCGGCCGTGTACTTCGCACGCCCAACACGAGTACGCATGGTTTTTAGGGCGGAGAGTAGTGGTGGCGCCTGTGTAAGGGTGTCCGGCGATGCGAGCGGCACGTGAAGAAAAGGTGGAGAAAGTGAGCAAGGAGAAGTTTACATGTGCTGCATGTCACTAGCGACAGAAAAAGCAGCAAAACAGCAACAAAATACAGAGAGCGGCAGTTGAGCGCCAAATGGGCGAGGAGAGCGTCCGTACGCCAAATATCTGCACTCCTGCAGGGCTACAAAGACAATCGGATGCACCGACGGGACTACTCGCCCGCCTTCACAACTGAATTGGTGCTTATGCATCACTCCTCGACTGCCTCACATCGACTCGTCTTTATGGTGAATGGTACAACATGCAAAACTATATGACGAGGGCTGAAATCCCGCGATGCGCCGCGTTCTCTCCCCGATGAGCCTCACATACGGCTTCCTTTTTTTTCGCCGTCTTCGAGGGCTTCCAGCAAACTGCGCGCGCCAGAGAACGAGTGGATGTTCATCTTCTGTCCGGCTAAGAGGCATACGGAGAAACGTTGATTTCTGCCATAGGACGGTGGCTCCCGCCAGAGCACTACCCCCCCCTCCCGCCCACTCCTCCTCTCCATGGGAAGGTAAGTGGCCATTGAAAATGCAAACGGCGTCACGGGCGCTAAAAGCCAAAAAAAAGCCAAAAAGAAAAAAGGGGAAGCATACAAGAGGAGGAAAAAAAGAGAGAGAATGACAAGAGTGTCGTCGTCGCGATTCTCTCAATCGGCACGGACAGACAGTGTGAATCGGCGCACACGCGTCGTGGGAAGCGAGACACGACATGCCCTTCTGGATTCCTTCTCTGCTCACGTTTCCATAAGAAGAATATACATCCTCCCCCTCCGCTCTCCTCTCCTCTCCGCCTCTGTACCTCAAACAAAACGATAGAAAACAAAAGTTGCCCTCCCCCCTTCACTGTTGAGGTGTTATTAGGACATTGTCAAAGCAAGTCACTCAATGAGGGTGGGACGGCGAGGAGAAGGCAGAGGACTGCGTGTGAGCCCGGAAAGGGACGCACGAGCGCGGGGACGAGAAGAAGAACAAAAAGAGAAGCCACATCACCAACATCAGCATCAAACCAACACACACGGGCAGGTGGGGAGACAGGTAAGTAACATGAGGGAGAACCCCAACAGAAAAAAAAGAAAAAACAGGGAAAAAACGAAAGATATCAGCGGACCACATCACGGCACGTGATCTGTGAAAACCAAAGGCCGAAGCTACATGTTCCCATAGAAAGGGCGGCAGAAACGGTGGAGGCGGAAAAGGGACTGGGAGGGGGACGGGGATGGGCCAAGGGCGAAAACGATGGTGGCGGGTGTCGGCTGGTGCGCAGTGCAAGAGAGCGAGCGCGTCAACTCCGTTGTCCGCATTCTTCTTCAGTGACCCGATGCGAGCTCTACGGAAAAGGCAAAGAGCACCAAAGGGTGCCTACTGGTCGCCCTCCGCGCTCTGACGCTGCACTCACAACAACCAGCAGTACTTATGGAAGTGTGCTGTATCCTGCAAGGGACTCTGGGCACGAATAACAACAAAAAAAACAAGCAGACAATAGACGTTGGCGTAGCCGTACCCTCTCCCTTCCGCGGCCACCCCACGCCCCTCAACACTGCAGAAAGGATCCGAGCGAAGTAGGACTGCGAAAGCGCATCAACCACTGCTCTTCCGCGCTTCACCTATGAGGTCCCCACGCAGGCGGCGAGCGATTTCGACGGTCACCGATTGCGCTGTGCCGGTGGCTGCCAATGCTGCGGAAGACGACGTGGTCGTCGAAGGGCTGTTGTTTTGCAGGAACGTGTTGAGCTGCTCTTGACGTGAGGCACGGTTGCAGGCAAGGAGCTTTTCACGCTGCTCTCGCATGTACTGGGCGCGCTTTTCAAGCTCCTCCTTCGTGGGTGCCGGCGTCGGCGCCGAGGTTGCCGAGACGGCGGCGCCGTGGGCCTGATGCGCCGGTGCGCTGGGTGCGGATTTCGAGACGCTTGCAGTCAGCGTGGACGGAATCGCAGGCAAGGCAGCCTGGCGCTGACCAATGGAGGGCAATGCAGGTACACTGACCGGCGCGGCCACAGGTGCGGACGGCGCAGCGGCAACTTGCGGCGCCGGGACAGGACAAGACGATTCAGGCGAGTTGAAATCCGCGTTCTGTGGCTCGGCCTCGTCACACCCGTTCTGCCCCTTCGCCGGTATTGCGTGGTCACGAATCTGCTGAAATTGCAATTCCTTCTGCTTGTTAATGCGTTCGATGTGCTCTTGTCGGCCGTGCACATCTTCGGAGTGGCTCTGAGCGGACTGTGCCTGCAGGGCAGCCTGCAACTGCCCTTTCTCACGGTTTGCCTTGTGTTCGAGAGCAGCCAGTTGCAGATCTGTTTCCTCCTGTATGCACGCCTCGTTGTAGGCCTGCACCTGCTGCTGTGCAGTGCCATCCTGCAACGACACTTCGATGGCGCGCCGCAGCGCATCGTCCTCGTTCACGTCGCCGTTGACGTCGATGGCGCGCTGCACGCGAGCCGTGGCCTGGGTTTCCTTCTTGAGCACCTCCGCTGACGTCTGTGCACCGCCGTCCACGCGCACCCCATCTGAAGAGAGAGCAGCGTTTGCCAGAATGTCAAGCTCCAAGTTGCGCTTCACCATCATTTCGTGAAAGTGCGAGAAGTTGTCCGCATTGAGGATCTGCTTCAACAATTCCTTCGCAGCTTTTTGTTCAGGCCGATCCTCGGACGTCTGCTCATCCACCGCGAGGGAGCTCTGCAGGGCCTCCACGGCTGTCTCCATCGACACCCCCAGCTCCATCAAGAAACACGTCAGTAAGGAGTCGATCAGCTTCTTGAATTTGTTGTGCACGACCGTGTACTCCAACTGCATCTCTGACTCGTTACTGAAGATGCAGCAGTTATCGTCGACAAAGTTGTCGATCGGCGTCAGCCATATCGGCGACGCGGAAAACTGGACGAGAGCCTCCGTGATCCATCGGCTCTCCGCCATGGTGAGCGACACGATGTGTATACCGGCCTCCAAGTGCACTCAGTACCACCACGGTGGTCACCTCAAAACCGCTGCACGGCACCACACGCCGATCGGAAGTTCTTTTCGATATGAGCGAGAAGACAGGCGAACGGAGGAAGACACACTAGCGCGCCTACTCTCCAGTCCAGCTCAGGCAAAGTTGTCGCTGACAACACACAACGCTCTGCGGCTTCCCTGCTGAGAAATTCGCACGAAACCACAGCACACGTGCGCAGCGTCTCACGTACACGCGAAGCCGAGCTCACCGCGTTCGTGTAGGACGAAAATATCGAGGTGGCGACTGACGAAGGTGAGTCTGGCGGGCCGTGTGGACGTGCGAGCAGTCGACAGACGAGCCAGAATAGTGAAACGCAAAGAACAACAAAAGACGCAAGAGAGCGGGGGAGCGGAAGAAATAAACGCGTGATGAGTTGGTCGGGAGTGTACGTCACCGGCACAAGAGAAGCAGCGGGGGAGGGGAGAGGGGGAGCGAAGAATGCGTCACACCGCGTGAGGGAAAGATGGAAAGGAGGATCAAGGGAAAGAGTGGGAAAGCGAGGACACCGGCAAAATTCGAAATACGTGCGAAGAAAAAGGGACTTTGAGCTGTCTCGCTGTGCAGTGTGTGTCTCTGTGTGCGTATGCACTTCAAGGATGATTCTTGTACAGGTTTCGGTGGTGACAGAAACGCACGAAATGCAGGCGATATCGGATTGCCGAAGAAACAGCGGAAGACGGGCTGCACAACTCTCTACACATACAGAAGGCAACAAACAACAACGCCAGCAGCAGAGATAAAAAGAAGGGTGCGGGACGAGTTGTGATAGCATTGAACGGCGTCGAGGGAAGGGTGGGTTGGGTTGCAGGTGCGCTATAAGGGAGTCAGCACGGGGGAATGCCGCATCTACCACCTGCTCTTCTACACGCATGACAGCCAGCAGCTTGTTTTTCCCATCACCACATCGGCCGTCACTCTTTTTTTCGTTTTTGTTTCGCTGCTCCATGCGCTCGCTCGCTCGTGTGTGTGTGTGTGTGTGTGTGTGTCTGTGAAGAGCCAATTGACAGGCAAGGGTGGCTACTCGTGTGTTCGGGGAAGAAGGAAGCCATTTCAGCCACAGGAGCGCCACAATTGGATGAGATGGAAGAAAAAAAAGCGTGGTCCGATATGCCGACGCCCCTGACCCCTCACAAAATTTCCACCCCCTCCCGACACACATACACCAACCTTACACGCCCGTGTCTGTTCGTATGTATGCGCTAAGTAGGGTGATATGTGCACACTGCCGGAGCACACAGTGAAGACACTCACACGCGCATGACGGTGGGTGACAGAGAGTCAGGTACGAGGGAGTGGAGCGAGGAGGGAAACGGTCAGTATGGGGCTAGAAACAAGAAAAGTACGAAAAACGCACGCCCACACAATGCCAGCGTGTGTTACCTCACCGACCCCCGGAAAAATAAAAACATCACAACACTAATGGCCCCGCATGAGAACCTTAGCGAGATCCAGTTTTCGTTTCTTGCTCCTCAGTGTCGCCAGCCGCTAGGCCGTGACGACGTCGTCATCGCCGTCGTCAGAAACTGCATCTGCTTCTGACTCATCGCACACATCTGCCAACTCAGGAGTGTCCGCCAAGACGGTGATGTTGCTCTCCCATCTCGAGAAGCAGTCTGCCAAGGATGCACTGCAATGCGTGCACCTCTCCTGGACGTCTATCGGCGTATCACGAAAGCACCTCGGACACGTCGCCGTTGTGCAAAGTGATTCGAGGCGTCGCCGTGCACCGCACTCGTGGCACTCCGTCACACGCGAGCGATTAAAAAGACCACACTCGCACTTCCACCTGGATGGATAATGCGTCGCTGTTGGTGCCCGTTGTGTGTTGCACTTGGGGCAGTGCGTGCGGACAGGAATTTCCCCGCCCGAAAAGACGGGTGTTGTGCACACGTCGCACAGCCACACCTCTCCCCGTAGGTCAAATTGCCGTATCACGTGGCACTCCTCGCAGCGCAACGCGTTTCGAGTGCGGTGGCCGTGGCCGCAGGCATCGCACATCCACTCCACATCACGCAGACGAGCGCGGCAGCGGTAACACGCCGTCTTCTCAAAGTGGTTCGGGGCGCTGCACACACCGCATTCGATGCTCGTGTTCGGCTCGCTGTTGTCCGAGACAGAGGTACCTCTGTCCGCCGTCGTGCACGGTGTGCGTGGCAGACCGCACTGCAAACACACCGCGTCGGCGGCCTCGTTACGCCACTCGCACTCGTGGCATCTCCACGGACAAACACTCTCCCGTTGCTCATTGCACCCCAGGCACACACTACGGTCGTTGCGGTTGGTGCTGCAGCAGTGATCACACAACCAGTACCCATACGGCACCTCCCGTCTGTGCCCACAGCACTCGTGCTGCGTCACGCACAGCAGCTTCCTGCAATATGGGCATTGCCAGTCTCCTTCCGCAGTCACCGGCATAATCATCACACCACCTGCGTCTTTGAGCGCCGCAGGATCGCCGGAGAAGGCGGGCGACGTCACCTCTGTGCTTGGCGAGGTGGCGGAGGCCCGCATCGCAGCGAGCTCTTTCTTACTCCTGAGCCGCATGGCATCGTGTGATTCGAGGCAAATGTCGCAGAACATGACGTTGCGGCGGTGCGCCACGTTGCAGGTGAAGCACCACCACGCGTTGTCGGGAAGTTTCGCCGCCACCCGAGGCCGTTCCTCGTCCTCGCGCATCGGTGAGGATGATAGCGATGGCGACAGCTCGGCGGGCTCTTCAGTGTCATGGCGCAACCGCCTCGCTGCCGTTGCGGTCCCTGAAGTACGGGCGGCTTCCAAAAGCTCGGTCGCCTGGACGACGGTCTTCGAACGCAGCATCCCTGCAGAGTCAGGAACAAGTGCCACGTTCATCGTGTTACCAAGTGCGCTCTCTGAAAGCGGTGGTGTTGGCATAGTCCCCTCCTCCGCGTCAGGACTCTTCTCCCTCGCTAACAGAAGCGATTCCATGGGTGCCATGCAGGTGGCGCATAGCTCCCACCGGACGTCATTCCAGCCGTGACAGGCCGTGCATCGCACAACAGAGTTCGAGTATTTCTGCCGTCGTTCATGACCGCAGCCACGGCACTTCACAGCAAAGACGCTGTTTTGCAGGCCTGGTTCGCAGCAATGGCATATCCACATCAATGGGCGGTCCGCGAAGCATGAGGGGCATTGTGACGCTGCCCGAGGGCAGAAACAGTCGCAGGCCGGGCACACCCAATCCTGGACACCGCCAAAAGGCGTGCGGCACTGGACACAAATGAACTTTTCCCGCTGCGCCCTGGCGCCACCGGCTCGGTCCTTGTTTGGCTGCGCGGAAGCGCCGGTTTGACAATTGGTGTGGGAGCAATTCTGGCATACCCACGCAGTGGGCACGACGGCGACGTGGCGCAATGGCGGGAACGCAGACCGGTACGACGTCACCGCTGACGCCTCACACTTGCGGCACGTCGCCAAAGACGAGATCAGTGGGTTGTAGGTGTGGCAGGCAGAACATAACCACTCCAGCACACACAGCATGTCATCGCCGCGCGCCCTTTGACGGATGGTGGCAAACGGCTCCGCCGCTGCATTTTGTGCCCGTGAATCGGTGACAGATGCGGCTGCTGCGTCGACCCGCACAGGCAACCCGGAAGCCTCTCGGCCCCCGAGACCCTCTTGTATGTGTGTTGACATTTCTGAACGAGGCGCCACTACAGGAGCCGTTTGCGGACGCCAGCTGCCCAGAGCCTGCACCTCCATGGCGAGTGTGCCGCCGGCGCCTCCTTCGGTGGCAGGAGTCTCGCATTGTGACGGGTGGCAGCTTCTGCTCTCCGTGCCGGCAGCTGTGCTGTGCGCTTGTTCGTCGCTGCCCGCCACATCATCGCAGCTCTTAGCGAGCGACGATGTAGATGCGGGGTGAAAGGCATCCTGTATCAACATGCGAACAAGCATGTCCTCCTGCGCCGGTGACTGATGCACACTTTCACTGGACGGTCTTGAGGTGTAGTCGCGATTCCATCGCGACCGAACGGGAAGAGTCTGAAGGCGATGGCGGCGAAGGAGAGGCGGGATCGCTGGTGCTGCTCTCAAGGTGGCCCGCAGAAGCGCTGCGTGTTGGCACACCGACTGAGCAGTCCGCATCGCTGCAGCAAACAGCAGGTGGATAGGTCTACCTGTCTCTCTCCCTTCTTTCTCTGCGCCAAGCGAAGTGGGTCGCTTTCAGAGCAGAAAGCGTATGCGCATGTATCGCTGGTCCACAGGCGCACCACGCGATTCCTACGGCAGTGGAGACAACGGGCCGGGGTCCGGCATGGCCACACGCGGTGATCATCGAAGGAGTCGGTACAGAAGGGGAGGGGAAGAGCGAGTCGAGAAGATAAATACGCAACGCCTTTCGCGTCAGAAAGGGGCGGGAGGGCGGAGCAAAGAAGTAGGGGTGCATCCCATCTGTCACTAGAACCCCTTGTTACGTCAGTGAGCAAAGCGGGGGAGCGAGAACGTCACTGTTCATGTGGGCATACACACACACACACGGATAGAGACATCTTTCGCGTGTTCTTGACCTGATGCGCATTGTCAAACATAACACAACAGTGAGCCCCAAGCATGTACATGACTATGAAGTGCACCGTACTGCATGCTACCAGAGTCCTGCCCTTGCAGCTACGATCAACGACAATGGCGTTGGTTTGATGTGGCACTGCCGTTTCCTTGTTTGCCACCTCAGCCTTGCAGAAGGGTGTGGCCCCTTCGAGCCTCAACAAAGCACCACAGATGCCCACAGGGACGCGCACGTACCCAGAAAAGCATTTTGGCCGTAACACAGGCCATGCCTCTCTCTTCCTCTGAGCCCAGTACTACGCGCCTCACATCGCAGCGTCGCCTTGTGCCTGCTGACTTCGTAAAAGGACGGTGGTGTATGGCGTAGAGGGGGCGTCGGACACGAAGCCCACGTTCCGGGGTGTTGGTATGCGACATTGCCCGCTCTGTGTAGACCCCCTCTCCCACGTCTTGAGTACATGCCCAGAACACAAACACGAAGGAGAAGCTTCAACCGCCCCACTGTCCTAGCGTTGCTTGCCTTCGTCTGCCACGCTACAGGCGCAGAGACGTGATCGACCACGCGCGGTGGTGGAGGTGGTTTAGTGGGAGGAGCGAATCTGCATGCGTTCGCGTTGCCTGCGCTCTGCTTCCACGGGCAGGGTGGGGTGATGGGGAGAGAGCAGCCGGAGGGGTCTGAAGAGCTTGTCCGTTACAAATCGAATACACACCAACGAGCGTCCCCCAAGACACTCTCCATAAGGCCGCTGCCGCCGTGCGTTTTGCCATCATATCGTGTCCTCCTCTCCCTCCTTCCACCCCACCGCCCCACCCCCAACCCTGGGTCAGCGGCGACGACGACGGACAAGTCTCTTCGTGACTGGAAAGTCAAAAGTGGCTCTGCGGAGTGTCGGTAGTGCAGCCGCGTCATCCGACTCTCATCGGGGGGAGGGGAGGGGGGCAGCAATACTGCACATCGCAACATGCGGACACATAGACACAGAAGAGTGCATGACGAGGACCCCTTTCCTACAGCTTCACAGGCTTGCGTACACTGCTGCCTCGAGAGGCGGACAGGGCATGTTTGCGAGCACCGCAGCGGTAGCACTCGAGGCGATTCCTGAAGTTCTTTGAGTAGCACTTCGCGCACAACCACTCTCCCGTTGACTTCCACGACGGGTTCCCAGTTCCCTCGGCAGGGTTCGTGTTCGCGCCTTCCTGGAAGCCCTCGCGCTCGTATTGGGGCGTCCCCGCCTGGCTAGACCATTCCTGTGCCCGCTCCGAGGCACGGCCACACTTCCAGCAGTCGTGGCGCGTGCGGAAGTTGCTCGTCTGGCAGTAGGCGCACATCCAGTTATTGTCCTGCACTGGTGCAGCGACGGCGGCGGCGCCAGAACTGTCCGGCCCTCCCCAGCCTGCTGCGCTAACCGGGTCGGCAAACCCTTCATCTGATACGGCGGGACGCGGCGAAGTGCACTGGAAACACTCGGTGCGACGAGAAAAGTTCAAGGCGTTGCACGTCGAGCAGTACCACTCCCCACGAGTCCTATTCCCTTGCGGAACGTAACCTCCAACATGGTCACCGCCGCCTCGTTCTACTTCGCGAAGCGTCTTTGGCTCCGCAACCGGGCGATCTATGCCGCAGCCGCGACAAGTCTTGTCATAAATGCTTGTCGTCCCCTGACACGCACGGCAGGTCCAGCAAACCGGAATGCGGTTTTTGCAGTAGAAACAACGCGAGCGTGCCAGGTGGTTCAAGGATGCACATAGCGGGCACTCCCACTCCGCGGGAGTAATGTGCGTACCACACTTTAAACAGCTCTCTTCGTCGCCGGGGTTAATGTGGCCACAGCTGGAGTTGCGGCACATCCAGTCAAACCCGGGCGGACCTTCCGGCGCCGCCGCCCCCTCCAATACTATCCGCAAGGCTGGGTTGAGTTTTCTTCGCTGATGCAGCGGTGAATGCCGCGTTTCCGGTACACCTCCGGCAACAAAAGGCGCCACAGCTGGAAGCTTGAGCGCACGTCCCGTAATCGGCGCCTCGCTGCCGGGGTGAATTGCTCGCAGCGATGGATCCAAGGCCTCCGCCCCTTCCAGCGGATTCGCAAACTGCTGATCGGCCTCCGTGTACGAAACGGAGTCGAAGTGCTCCTGCTGCTGCTGCAGCAACACGGCTTTCTCCGTTGCGCGGCGCAGGATCTCCTCCTCTGCAACGCTGTGTGGTGCCATATCGTATCCACAGAATCCGCAGCAACTGTTGTCCTCTATCTCGTCTATGCGATTGTTTTCGTGACACACAGCACACATCCAGAACTCCTTGCTCTTGTCGCTCGCGTCCGCGCATTTCTTGCACTTCCGCACACCGGCGTAGTTGATAGTACTGCAACCCACGCACTTCCAGCCAAGCAGCTGGGGCTTCTCTGTTCCGCAAGACTCGCACTCTTTGCGTGCTCCTTGGTTCACGGCGCGGCAGGACTCCTTCGCGCACATCCACGGGCGCAGACTCCTCGACTTCCACGACTGTCGCAGCGGTAGCGTCAGCGTTGTGTAGGGACGCGCTGAATCCGCCAGCGCAGACCCTGCACCACAACCTCGGGAAAAGTGGGAGGAGCACCATGAAGCAACCAAACTGACACGCCGCAAGGGCGTCCAGGGATGGCAAAAAGCCGCTACTAGCACCACTCGATGTGGCATGGTACAGACTGCGGAACGCATCTTCAGTTTCTTCTAGTTTTTTTTTGAGCCGCGTAAAGGCGGCACGCGGGATGCCCGAGCCGGAAACCCATATTTCGTAGAAGAGAAGGGAAAAGGGACCGAAAAGAGGGTTGCGAGGGCATGTGGGGTAGAGACGAGTGTGCGTCTGTGTGGCAGAGGGCGGGGCCACGGCACAAAGCGATGCTCTACGCCGCCAACCTAATCAAGAAAGCTGCCTGGGTGGCCTATGCACACACACGCAATGAGCATTTTGGCGAGCTAGTGAGAGTGCAACCCTGCGAGCCCCCCCCAACGCAAACGGGGGTATGGCGGACACAGTGTGATGCCCCACATCCAGTGGACGTGCTCCTTCTTCCCCTTCACCTCCCCGGCTGCTGCGCAACGGAGGAGGCTCCAGTTGTTCCTGGTACTGCGAGACGGAGAAAACTGGAACGGGTAGTGGAAACTTCAAGGACCGGGGATAGGACACCGAATGCCACTGCCGGCACGCCTGACGCACTTATGTTCCTTTTTTTTCCTTCGCCCTGCTGAGTCATGAGCGGCTTCATCTGCCTTTTTCTTTCCTTTGAGGTGAGGGTCACGGAGAGCTCTCGAACGTGCGGAGGACGACGGGAAAGGAAGCTATATGCACGGTGTATATCAGCCGAACGTGCTAGCCCAGCTTGGGCCGTCAGCTGCGGGACGAAACCGCAAGGGCCGAACAGAGCGACGTGCAGGTGCAATAAGAGTGGAAGATCAAAAATTGGGCGAAAAGCACTTCGTCCGTTCTCTTCGTGAGACGCGCTAGTCTGTCGCTGTGCCCCACTGCCGCAGACGACACACACACACAAGCACATCCTAAGCTCCTCGGATGTGCACACGTCAGCACCTTGTGCGCACACTCGAGTGATGCCGGAAAGGCGCACCTATGAGACGACAGCCGCTCTGGCGTTGCCGACAAACGCTGGTGGAGGCAACCTGCGCATTCTCGCTGCCTCCCTTCCGTTTTCGAGCATCCATTGTGAATTCTCCTTGCGTTTCCTCATTAAGGTGTGTACCTTTATATATATAGGCATAACCTCTTTTACAGGTACGTTTGCTCCGGTGTTTCTCCTTTTTTCTTCACTTATGTTTAGCACATCGCCCCACCAAAAAACAGTTGCCGGTGTGGATCCGTAGGTGTCTACATGCGCTTGTGAGGCGAAAAGGTGGGCCAAGAAGGGAGCGGGGGGGGGGGGTGAACGCACACGTCTACTCACCCTGCCCCCTCTCTTCCTTGTTCTTCGCTTTGTTGGCTTTCCAAGAGTAGCCGCAGCGAGAGCGTACAGGCGCGCTCAGGGACGCGCCTGTGGGGACACCCAAAAAAACGCTTGCTTGAGTTCCTCTCGTCAAGGACAACGCCGACTTCGGAAAGAACACGAGGGCCATCATTGGAGAGCAAGAGCGCTGACAATCGCACCCGCTAAGCGGCATGGCATCATGCACACACACACATCGGCGCGAAACACCCGCAGAGCAGCACCACACTGAGCGTTCCGTGGTTGATGGAGACAACACCTAAGGATAATAAAAGGACGACGACGACCTCTTTGTGTGCGTTGTCTGCGTGCGCGTGCGTCTCTGTCGCTGATGTTCGCGTCTGTAGGTCTCCTTTCTGTCTGCCGTCGCTCAAGCCTCTTTCTTTTTTTTTCGCTGCACCCGACTCTCTTTGTGGTTTCGTAACTCCTGGAGGTGGGGGAAGGGCGGTGGCGGCAGAGCGTGAGTCCTGGCCAGCAATGGGAGTCGATGCGCCACACTCCTTCCGCCCGCTCACTGTCAGCAGCGGCAGCGGCAAACAAAAAAAAAGACCGGCAAGAAAACGGAAACAGCAGAGAGCACGCGACATGGCGCATGCTCGGGACACAGGTAGAGTGCGGGGTTGATGGAAGCAGCGGTGCGTGCGAATCGGCTCGAGCGACAGACAGGCACAGAAAGGGACACCGGCGAGTCGCTGTGGTCAGCACAAGATCGCTGAGACGGAGAGGGGCGTGCGGTAGAGGAGCAGGGAGAACAGGGAGTACAAACCACAAGGCAGTGCGTCGCTCAGCCCTTCACGACTCAAGGGGGCAAGTGGTGCGCTGTACATGTAGCCCGCCACGTTCCTTCCAGCGTCACGCACGTCGAAAACGACACACAAGCGCTGAGCTGCATGCTACGCCGCAGCTAACTTCCCAACGCCCTCGCCCCTCTTCGACTGTTGCCACATGTCCCCTTTTGATCCTGCCGCAACGCTCGCTGCACGCCTCATGGCACCGCATTTCGCTGCCTGGCACTCGTCCGCCCCTTTGAGACAATCGCTGTTCGCTGATTGAAAACGAGTGCAAGGAATTCAAGTTGCGCAAAGATACGCTCCCCCTTAAATCTTGTTCCAGGCGACGATATCCATCGACTGCACCTCCTCCTCGAAGCCCATGATCATCTCCTCCAGGTCGTCGCCGGACACCTTGTCGTCCTCAATGACGATGAGCTGCTGCAGCTTCTTCACGCCAAACGCAACGGGCACCAGCTTGTGGTCACCCCAGATCAGGCCGTCGCGCTGGATCGCGTGCAGCTTCTTCGCGAGCGCCCCCAGGTCGATCGTGTCGTCCCACGCCTTGACATCGAACAGGATCGACGACTTCGCAATCACCTCCTTCTTCGCCTTCTTCTTCTCCGCGTCCTTGGCCTTCTTCGCCTCCAGCGCTGCCTTCTCCTCCTCCGTCGTCTCCCCGAACAGGTCGATGTCGTCGTCGTCCTCCGCGGCAGCGGCAGGCGCTGGGGCGGTGGCCTTGGCGGGCTCAGTAGCCTTCTTCTCGGAGCCGGCGTTGAGCATCTCATCGCGCTCGGCCTGGTAGTAGGAGGCCATGCGGGCCACCCACTGGATCACGTTCGGGTGATTGCCGAACATCTCGCTGAAGATGCGGGCATCCTCGGAGCTAGGGGAGAAGCCCGCCACGAACGGCTGCGCGTTCAGACGGCCGTTGACTTCTTTGAGGGTGGACATGCTGTTTGAATGCGTTAAAAACGGAAAATAAGAAGAACAACCGCGTAGAGAAAGGGCTACGGAGCGGAGTGGTGATAAGCGAGGGAGAGAAAGAAAAAGTCGAGAGAGAGACTGTCGTCAGCGTTTTTTTTTCACCGCATTCGGAGCACCGTCGCGGGGGAGTGGGGCACCAAGGGAAGACACGTACCGTTTGACGGCGTATGAGGGGAAAGATAGTGGGCGTGATTCGGATCGTCAAACGACATTGATGCATGTTGCACGCGTGATAGGTGGTGGGGCATAGGACGATGTTTTTTTTTTTGGGGGGGGGGCGAGGCACAACGTGGAGGAGAGTCGATGGTGCCAATCAGAAAAAGAAAATTGAGATGAGTGTGCGTGTAGAGGTACAGAGAGTTGCTGAGAGACCTACGTTTGTGAGGTACGTAGCATTAGGCAGGGTGAAGAAGACAGACGCGCATACGGCGCCTGTTCTCGTCCTCCTCTTCCACCCTCTCTCTAGAGAGAAAAAACACGCAACCGTTAGCGCGGGCTAGTGACGCCTTCTGCCACAGAGGCAGGCGTAACGGCACCGATGAGGGCTGTCCGGCAGCGTCCGGTCTCCACATGTGCCCACGACTGTGGACCGTTTCTTTCTGCTTCTCGTCTCGTAGGTAGATGAGAGGCACCTGACAACGCGTCAAGCGCGGAGATGCTGGCGACGCACAGCTGTACAGGAAGAGGCACCGCTGCGGTGTTCTAGGCCCAAAATGGGCCCTACTTTTCCACGAAGTTCATGAAGCGCGCGCAGCACGTACACAGAGAAAAACGAAAAAAAGAAAAACGGCGGCGCCCACTGTCACCTGTACGATGCAAATCTTTGCATCCACTACCACGTGTCGACTGGTGAGGCCCTGTGCACATTTTTTTCCACTCCTTCACTCCAGAGCCTTCAAGGTGCTAGCAGATGCTCGCCAGCGGCACCCATCGCCTTGGCCAGCGCCCGAGAGTATGTTTGCTGCGCCTCCGTCGCCTTCAAAGAGGCCTCAATCTCTTCTAGAGAGCAGACGCGCACAAACACCTCATCTGTTACGTACGTGTGCAATGCCCGCACCCCAAGTGAGGCTTTGATGTACGATGCCCGCTCGCACTCATGTGCCAGGCGCGCCCGTGTCGCCTGTCCTTCGTCTGTGTCGGACTGGTCGGGTACCTTGCCGACGTCGGCAGTTCCTCGGAAAGCGCCAGTGGTGCAGTTACGGGCGAGCAAGCTAATGATGTTGCCCGCGAGCAGGGCTGTGAGGGCACAGGGCAGGGCGTCGCGAAATTCGCTCGGAGACAAAAAAGTGCACAAGACGGCATATGGTGTGTGAAGTGCCGTGTTGTAGATCCCGACCCGGTCCACAGCGAGCCGAACATTCGTTTCGTCCCCGCGGCGCCACCGAGGAACGTCTGAGAAGACCCGATCGTACATGGCGTGCGTAATAATGTACTGGCTTCTCGGCAACGACGCGCG
This sequence comes from Leishmania mexicana MHOM/GT/2001/U1103, assembly GCF_000234665.1. NCBI lineage: Eukaryota > Euglenozoa > Kinetoplastea > Trypanosomatida > Trypanosomatidae > Leishmania > Leishmania mexicana. The sequence continues at coordinate 521,727 of NC_018324.1, forward strand.
CGCCACAGTGTTCACGTGTGTCGCGGCACTTGTGCCAGAAACCTCTCCCTCCACACACCCAGTCGCCTCCGACACCGGCGCACCCTTGGCGCTGGTTGACACAATCAGGTAGTTGCGCCCCAGACCCAGATGGCGTGCCTCATGTTCCGTTAGCTCGCCCAAACCACCCAGGAGGCGCGCGTAAAACTCTGATGTGACACTGACGCCGCGAAAGAAGCCAAAGACCGGGCGGCCCGCGAGACCGGCCACACCCGCGGCGATGCCGATGAGGAAGCCGCTGACGCCGCCCTCGCGAGCACCGCGGATCGGTTTCGTCACAGCGTCCGAGATGCCGCCGCCAACTTCGTGCAGCACCTCGCCAAGGACCCCGCGACGCTGCGGTGTCGCGAGCACAGCATGTCCGCTGAAATCACTTGAGCTACCAGAGGACAGTCGTGGGGCGACTTTAATGGGTGAGGTGCCACCTAGGTTGCCGATGCTGCGCGCCAGCACCCCGACAGAGTGCAGCGTCGATGATGTGGTAGTGCGCAAGAACTCGCGGGTGCCGGTCCACCGACTCTGACCAGAGGAGTTTGTGACGAGATCCCACACACCGCGGGACCAGCTCCCGAGCAGCGCGCGAGGGTTACCAAGTACATCCAGTGAGCCGAGAACCTTGTAGCTCTGGAGCAGCAGTTGCGTGCGGTAGAGGGGCCACAGAAACGAATTCGCGATGCCAAAGAGCGAATGGCTCCATCGCAGCTCCACCTCCTGTAATCGCACCTCCCTCAGCGAGATCGACATATCCTCGACAGAGGGGATGAGGTGTTCCGGGATCTGCGCCAACCCTTTAAAAGGGTTGTAGCGCCAGTGGCCAGAACGGGTGTACGTCACCTCTGCCACAATAGGAGACACCTGCAGGGTATACACGAAAACGTTGTACGCTCGATGAGACGAGTGCCTCGTCGAGTCAGCCACAGCATCCCTACGCGTGGAGACAAGGCTGTCTCGCCGCTCCGCTGCGCAGCCGCCACGCTCGCCAGGCGCTGCTGACGCCCACTCCTCGCCCACTCGCTCCGCTGTGGCACGCAGGGTAAAGAGGAGGTCATCGTCGGCGCGCACTACAATGGGTGGCACCGTGACGCGCAATTGCGGCACAGGAAGCATGACAACGCCATCCGCGGCTGCAGTCTGTCCGGGTCGAGTGAGCTGCACCTCCAACGCAAACCACGAAGGATCCTTAAAGTGTGGCACACTTGTCGACGACGTCAACGTCGCCGCTCCCCCGAAAACGTCCGGCAATATCGGACTCTTGACACGTCCTTGATCAGCCTCAGCACTGGGCTCCGCAGTAGTGCTTTCTGCCATGGGGGCCGTTGAGCCGCTGCCCGCACGCGGCCCAACCCGGAGGATAACAGGATAAGCAGCCTCGACTGTGGAGCAGTCTACCACTTCCAGTAGAGCCAACGATGCGCTCCCCATCAGGTGACGCTCCGTTAGGGTAGCGCTGCCGTAAAACCCGAGGAGGCGCACGAGAACAACATCGAGCTCCTGTTCCTCGAGGAAGGTCAGAACGTCTTCGTCTGTAGCGCTGAGCGGCACCGTGTCGCGATTGGCGCTCTCACCACTACGAACCCCACGACGCAGCCGCAAACGACCACGTGCGCCTTGCGCGATGAGACTCTTGCGCGCGAAGGGACCCGCTGTCGGCAGTGTCATCGCAGCAACATAGACAGTGCAGCTATGCACGTACACCTCCAGCTGCGTGAGCCGGCGGGGCTGAAACAGCATTCGACCCTCCAGTTGGCGGGATGGCGCGACCGTCACCGTGTACTGACGCAGTCGGTGGTCAAGGCTCACGTAGACATACGCGTCCGTGTTCCCGACTCGCGCACCAGACGACGGCGAGGCCGCGCACCGCAGCAGGTCCACATCCTGACTCACGGTGAAGCCTTTACGCACGTTAGAATACAGTGTCACTCGCAGCCCTGGTAACTCTAGCACCGGCACCTCCCAGCAGCCATAGCTTATCGTTTCTGCAGCCACCACGTAGCTGCGAGGACGCGGGGCGCAGGAGCACAAGGCTGTGGTCACGGCACCCCGCTGTGCCGGTGACGACGCGAGGTTCGAGCCTGCCGTGACAGCGCACTGAACAAACTGCAAGGAGGTGTTCAGACGGTTCACAATCTTCAACGGTGGCGCCGCCTGGAGTCCAACACTCACGCACAAGGATACGCTCGTCATGCTCGACTGTACCGTGAGACAGCGGAAGTGCTCCACCGTCAACGCGACTTTCTCACCCACGCGACAATGCACTGGGCTCATGAAACGGGGCTCCTCTGCCTCCGCGTCACTCCCCACTCCCTGACGGTCGTGCGGCACACAGGTGTGCTTGAGTACAAGAGGCTGCGTCGACGTGGCAAGTGAGAGCAGCCTCACGGGCGGTGACCACGCGTGCGCCGGAGCCTTGCCACCACTTGTGCTATAACAGAACTGCATCTCTGGCTCCTTTGCGTGGCGACAAAACTCCGTCACCTCTCGCTCCTCGCCAGGAGGTATGAGTGTGACCATCAACGGTGCTGGCGTTGCCTCTTCCGCGTTGCTCGGCACCAACGCGTCGAGCGGCATCGCAAGCAGCGCGCGGTGCACATGTGTGTTGCGAATCCGACACAGTGAGCGCAGCTGCACAACCGCCGGCGGCTCTGGCGTCCACAGACACGACAGCGCCTCCGCTGGAACGCACTGCTCTCCAAGGTCCTTTTCGTCCTTCCCATGCAGCGTGGCAGCAGATCGCTCGAATTGTGCGTCGGGCACAGCAGACACTGTGTAAAAGCGCGTGCCATATGCCTTCTCCTGCGCCGACAGTAATGTTGCCACAAACGGCGTTTTAAGGTAGTAGGCGTCGCTCCCGTGCACAGATCTGTTGCGCGACACTGTGTTTGTTACAGGATTCGTGGCCACCGTGAACCCGACTCGGTCAGCGTGCGGGGCAAGTGTGGTCACATACTCGGAGTAGAAGAGAGGCACCTGCTGCTGCGGCAGAACGCAGCCGTGTGCCCCAGCCCCAAGTAGAGGCTGAGGCTGCTCGGCATCCCGGAGGTACACTGGTCGCGCCAACGCCGAGCGGAGCAGCGCGGCGCACCGCACCACGACGCTTGACGGACCGTGTTGCTCGATGCGAACCGCACCGCGCGTCGTGCCATTACCCTGCTGCAGCCGTATGTACAACGGCGGCGGTTCCTGCAATGAGATTGGCGCCGCAACGGACCACCACTGCATGGAAGAGGGCGAGTTCGGCAGGGTCGTTGACCCGTCCGCGAGCGACGGCACCATCAGCTGAAAGAAGGCGAACACCGTTCTCTGCAGAACGTCAAGCGTTGGCGGCGTCCACTGAAAGCACGCACCATTTTCCACCTCTGCTATGGCCACGCCATCGCTGCTTGTGCTTGTAAGCAGGGAGAGCGGCGGGGACGGCGTGCCTTGAGGCGTCTTTACGGGAGAACTGACCATCCCATCGCGAGAAGTGCGCAGTCGAAGACGCAGCCGGCACCCAGTCCAGTTCCAGAGCGTCCACACAGGTCCCACAGCGACTGTGTACTCGCTAGGCGAAAGCTTCCCACTAAAGAGTGGCGTGACCATCCGTGAGCAACGGCGCCGCCATGTCAGCTGCACCACTCGCCCGGTCCTAGCGGCTTTCTCCGTATGAGATCCGTCGACCTCCGACCGTGGAGCAGGTGCGGAGGCCAATGTGGCATCCCTGTCGCTGTCGCCGTCGCCCTCACCGCAGAGCCGCTTCACAGGAGTCGGAGTCAGTGGGGAAAGCAGCATCGGAAAGGACAGTGTAAAGGCATCAAGCGCGCGCACACGTTTGCAAAACGCAGGCGCGCGCAACGTTCCGCCATGGCCGTTGTCGTTTTCGGCGCTGCCCGTCCTGTGTGCATCCAAGTTGCCGTAGAGCATTAGGCCAGCAGCCGCTCCGCTCTTCTGTGACGCGCTGCCACCGTTTCCTGACCCGCCGCTGGTTTCGCCGCCACCGCCGGCTGCCTGATCAGCCAGCAATGTCATGGCGTCCGCCATCATCGCCCACGTCAGCATCTTCGCGACTGGCGCGTACGCGCAGCCATCGAGCTCCAGCGTCAGGCATTCCCGAAGAAGAGGTAGGGGGACGTATCGAGCTGAACGCGGTGGCACAGTTAGTCGGGCACTTTGTGCAGTCACGCTGACGATGCCCGTTGTTACTGGTGCCGCGGCACTCCCTTCTGCGGGGCCGGCGTAGAATACGTTTGCGAGGACGACCGAGCTTGTCAAATGCATCACCTCCAGTCTGTCACGAACACTCTTCCGCACCACCAAGTCCAAGGCTCCCAGCGCAGAAGGGTAGCCCGGAAGTGAAACTCGACCCACCGCACCATCGCCCAAGGCTTCGACATTCACAGCAACGCCGCCGCTGCCTTCGTCATCTTTCCGACCGACATTAGAGCAGTCGTCGCCAGCGGAGGTTGTTACCGGCGTCAACATCAGCACTGCACAGGAGGCAGGGATGCTCGTGTGCAAAAGCCGTCCCGGTGCTGCACGCAGGCGCCACCGCGAGACGCTCCTGCAAGATGCTGCCGCATGCGGTGCCGACTCCGCGACCTCCATCTCAACGCCGCTACCATTCCAGAAGACACGCTTGCCAGCGTCCATCTCCCGGGCAGAAGTTCGCAGAAGCCGCGCGGCGGTCACTAGAGGTAGCGTCGCGACAACACTGTCGACATGGACAGAGACAGATAAAGACCGGCAACCAGGGCTGAAGCGCGTGAAAGAGAGGGATAGGTGAGGCTGGGCACTGAACAGCACACGCGCTGCCATCGGTGCCGGCACTGACGCCACGCTTGACCTCTCCACAGCGTAACGTACAGTCGCCCCCAGGTGTTCGCCTGACTCGTCATAGAGCTCGATAGTGTCTCGCAGGGACACTGTCGCCTCCGCCGTCAGCGAAACGTCTGCAACGTCCATGTCCGTGGAGCACTGCAGGTGAGCATGCTCCACAAGAAGTACTGTCAGCGCGCTACCACCGTCGCTGGTCAGTGTGAGCGCCCACGACGGCACATCGACCCTCACATCCAACGTAGTGGCACGCCGTGTGGGTCCGTGCGCCAACGCGTCACCTGCAACTGGAGGCTGCCACGGTCGTTGTGGCGGCAAAGGCAAAGGGGTCGGGCAGAGCGCCTGTTGCGCCAGTCTGCCGAGTTCGATCAACACGTGCGCGTGGCCGAGCGGCAACCGCCACAGTGTCGAGCCACAGTTGAGCACGACCCGGTGCTTGTTCTCGGCTGCCGTGAGACACATCTGGGCTGTGGCGGCGACAGGGGTGTCTGTCAAGGGGCCGCTTTCACAGACACACGCGTGCAAAGAGATGGTGCATTCGCTCTCGTGCTCGGCGCGCAGTGTGCGCTCCGGGCTTCGCTTCTCCTCGAAACGGTACCGCCCTTTCACCGCACCCGTCGCCGCAAGACGTCGCGCGCCAGCCGTGAGAGAGACCTCGAAGCCAACGGCAACGTCGACCGAGAAAATCATAGACACCGCCCACACCGAGGTCGTCGGCAGTTGGGGCACAGCTGTAGCATTCGCGGTGGCGCCGAAGTTGGCTTGTGGAACGCTTGCTGCTCTCCCCTCCACCTGCGCGCCCGTGGCGACCGTCAAGGGCGAAGCACTCACGTCCACAAGTGGAGGAGGCAGGAGGCACAGAGATCGCTCGCCAAGCTCCACATACGCCTCCAGCACGCATGCGTCATGCCTCACCGCATGTGCCCCCTCACCAACAACAACCCGAACGTTCTCGAAGCGCACCGTCAAGTCCGGGTCAACGCGTATGGCGGGGCAGACCTCTCCGTTCGCACCCACTGGGAAAGACATAAAGATAGTTGCCGCGCCGCCTTGAACCTTGTCACCACCCGTACCGCCGGCGCCGCCACCGCGCACCGTGATTACGCTGCGCCCAGCAGTGCCGCAGAAGTGTAGCTGGAAGCCACCTTCACCGCCGAGTCGCAAGTCTTCGTAAACGCACCAGTCTGTCGCCACCTCGACCACCCGCACCCGTCCAGCGTGGCGATTCAGCGCCCCAGATGCTGGCAGCACCGCAGTGGCACTCCCAGCGCGCAACGCAGTATCCTCCAAGTCGTCCAGTATGTGGGTCAAAGACGCGTCTGCACTCGCTACGGAAATACCTGCAACGCAGGGGCGTAGCACGCGCTCCATCAGCACCTTGAGTAGCGTCATGGATGGATGTGCGCGCAACGCGTCAAGACGAATCACGAGAGCTGTCGCATCGTCGGCAGCGATGTCCTCCGCTGCAGTACCTTGCACCTCGCCTCCCGTCGAAAGTGAGAGAGATCGCTGCACCACAGAAAAACCCGAGCGGTTACTGTTGCGGGTGCTGGTAGCTCCGCCTGTGACGGGTGCGCTGTGGGGAGCGCGATCGCCACTCGGTTCCACCAATGGACGCAGCTCCAAGAACGTCGACGGTATCTCCATGACCCGTTCGTCCAGTGCCTCTGCGGCGTCTGTGACAACTGTTTCACCCACGACACTGGCCACCCACACCTCCGCGTGCGGTCGTCGGTTACTACCCTCGTTACCACCACGCCGAGTGAGCAGTTCGACGTGTACGTCTTCTACGCTGATCGAGCAAAGATACCGCAGCGTCTGCTCTGAGGAGGACACGGCTGCCTCCGCCACCACGCAGTGCAGCAGTACGCGCGGAACGTCTGCTCGCAAGTGCCACAGCGTGCCTGCCCGACGGAGAACCCTATCGCCAGACGCCGCATTGTCTTTCGCCCCTCTCGCCTGTGCGTATCGGCGCGGAACCTTTTGTCGCGCCAGTAGCCAAAGCGCGGCCACCGTCCTTTCCAAAGCGTCACCCGTGAGCACGTGAAGACAAACTGCATTCTGCTTCGTTGCGGCGGCGGCCGAGAGGGTCACCTCAACCGGGTCCGAGGCGGACTGCGAGGAAGAGGAGAGGACGAAAGTTGTCCTTACGTCGTCCAGCAGGGGATGGGCTTTACCGTCTGTAGAGGGGCCGCAGTTATACGTCGCGGAAAGCACTGCAGACGACTCCAGTCGTATGCCGACAACCGTGCCAACACAGCTGGAGTCGATCCGACTCGTCGACTCTACGCAACGCAAAGCCACCTGCCGCGCCGCCAAGCACACGGCCGGCGCAGCGGAGCAGGTACGCTTACTGTGGGGTGCAAAGCACAGAAGCTCTGCCTTGTCGATGTCCACCTCTGCACGGGGAATCCACGCCACCCATGACGGCGCAGCACCACCCGCCGGCGGGTCGCTCTCCGACGCGTGCGGAGGTGTGACTTCCGCGTGGGCAGCCAAAGCGGTCACTGTGCCCTTCATCACCTTTGCAATGCGGAAAGCGCACAGGGCCCAGCGGTGACCGTCGCTATTCATGATCGACACGAATGGCGTACGGTACTGCACTAAGAGGCGCTGCTGTTGAGCGCGCGTGACCACTAACACCGGCGACACTGTCCGAGCGAGAACTATGGGTGTCTTCCCGTAGGCAGCGCCAGGTTGCGGCAGCATCGAGTGCATGCATACCTCATCACAGCGCAGCTCCAGTGCCGTCGCTGCCTCTAGGTCTACCTCCCCGTCCATTGGAGAGAACGTGATGTGTGTTCGTTTTGCACACACACGGGCGGCGGGGGCAAGCACCAACTCCGTGTGGCGAACCTCTGCATTGATGCGCTGCAACCAACGCCGCTTACATCCCCCTTCACTCTCCATCGCCAGCTCTGACTTGCGTTTTGCCTCCTGTGGGCACGCCGAAGATTGTGCAATGCAGGTTACGGCGCTTTCCCATCTCCGCCTCAGATGGCGGTATGCTTTCCACCAGCACACCATTGAGGCTGCGGTTAAAGAGCTTGCGTGCATCACAACCCGCCCCACGTTCACGTCCAGTCGAGCCTCAGCAGGGGCGTAGTCAGCCACCATTGCGTCCGCCATCCCGCCCTGGGCAACCGCCGAAATGTACAGTAGAAGGTTACCGGCCCCGTCGTGGATGTGCACCGGCGCCGTCCGCAGGCGCATGAGCGTGTGCGTCGTCTCCACCACCGCACTCTCGTCATCAACGCGGCCATGGCACTCAGTCGTCTTTTCATCATACCCTGAATTAAGTCGAGCTATGTCGAGGACGGTCGTTTGCTCCACTGCCTCCTCGCCGGCCTCTTTGTCCACCTGCACGGTGATGGCACCCTCCACAGAGACGCACATGGCACAGTTATTTTTCAACGCTGAGGCGGCCCTGTCGCCCACCATCGCCGCGGTGGTGTCCATGATCAACTCCACATGCCGCCCAGATAGGCCCAGCCCGAATTCATACCAGGTAAACAGCCCGTGGCGCTGCTGCGCACCGGGGCGCCACCAGCCGGCGTGTCTGCTCGTTGTGCCTGCATCCACTGCAGCTGCCACGCTCGACTCGCATGCTTGCCGCGTCTGCCGCCACAACGCGGCCAGACGCGCTGCGGCGGATGCCAATGTGAAAATGGTGGACAGATGAACCTGCACAGAAGCCTCTTTGTGCCCTGGCGCCGTGCCGACGACGCCATCGCTCTCGGCGCCCACATCGATGTGGAGACTCGCCAAAACATGATAGTGCAGGCCGCTGAGCGCTGTCACCGATGTGGGCTCCATCTGAAAAACATTGGCCGTGCTGCCGTGCAGCCAGCGCAGCGGCAATTCGTCAGCCGAGGAGGACAGCTCGAGCTCATCGTCCGTACCTGTGGCTCCCATGCCACGCACGCAGATGATTCTGCGCGTCAGAGGGAGTGATACCTTTATGCGCACATCTGGAAGCGTCCAACACGCCCGCGTGTCGCTGTTGGTAGAGAAGACGACGCCCTGAACGACCAGCTGCGATATCATGTGCCATATCTGCACTCGCCAGCCACGACTCAGCCCGTCGCCAATGAGCGACGCGGGCATTCGTGTGCTCGTGAGAACGCTCTGCAGCTGGACGCTCGTTGTCAGCCGAGCTGAGCTAACGGCAACGCTCCAAGAAGTGAGATCACTGCCGGCATCGCAACTCGCCGCCGGCTCACCTAGAGGTGTAGCCTCTGCAGACACCCGCACCTCTACATCTGTGAGCTTCGCCTCCATATCTATGTACGTAAGCGTCGGCGATTCGGCATCTCTGCCATCGCGCGGCACAGCGCGGGCGTATGACTTCATTCCTTCAGTGGCTTGCGCCTCCATCACCTGCCGCACCACCTCGCGCGCGAGGGAGAATAGTGGGACGGCAGGGACCTCGAGAAGCATGCGCTGCAGCCGCACCTGCACCACAGACGTGCGGTGTAAGGTGAGATCCGTTACTTGGTAGCGGCGCCCGTACCGAAGCGATCTCAAACTGCCGGCGTCCGAGAAGCAAACAAGGCCAAGAGAGATGCAGGTCTCGCTACTATGCGCCGATAGCAGCGGCGGCTTCGAAGCGGGCGTCACCGTCGCAGCGGCAGCTTGCCTCGGGAAACTGCTCTTTACGTCGGGGGCAGCGGATGCCGCCGAAGAAGCTTCGTCAGGCTGACGGCGAAGTACGGAGGCGTAGCTGGACTCGGGCGAGAGATGTGACTCCAGCCCCGTGGCGCCATCAGCCTCCGCTGAGACACACAGCAGCAGCAACTCCGGGCAGTGAGGAACCTCCAAGACAAACTCGTCGCAAATGCGCTCCGCGTTGTTCAGGGGTTCGCGGCCGCCTTCTTGCACAGCTGGCAAAGGCGACGCTGTCAGCCTGGCCTCGGGCACAGTGAGCCGGCACAACGGCTGCCGGTCGCCATTGGCGCAGCCGACGGTGGAAAAACTGACTTGTGTGTGTGTGATCTCGACGGTTCCGTGAAGCCGCCGCCAGCGACGCTGCCGCAACGCGAGGTGTTCCTGTCGTGTCGACAACGCCGCCTTGTCCTCATCCATGTACTCACCCCCGCTCGTCCCGCGATGATCGCCGAAGGCGCTGCTGCCTAGTCCACTGGCGCCCTCGTTCTTATTCTGGGCTGCCTCGCCAAATCTTGCGATAGTGCCGGCCCTTCCGCTTTTGCCTGATGTGCGTGCAGCGGTGCTTTGGGGGCCGCCCTGTGTCGAGCAGACGCCGGCAAACATGCTGCACAGCAGCAGCCACCACTTGATGTGTGACACTCTCAAGTGGGAGTGCCGCACCGCCGCAGCGACCTTGACGACCGCAGCATCATTCCTCGCAACGTCGTCCACCCCGCTCGACGCTCGGCCAGCACGCCGCTCGAGAAGCGCCAGACCCACCAAGTCAATCGTCAAAAGGACGTGTGTACTTGTTGTCCCCGTCACATCCGTGTCTCCAGTTAAGTTCTCCAGCACCTCTTCTCTCGCCAGCAGTTCCAGGCCGCTCAACTGACCATTCTTCACCGGTGACGTCGACCAACACCCGCCCGCGGCGGAGTACAGTTGCCCGCCACTGCGCAGCCCTACCTCGTAGCTGACGCGGCGCGTTGACGGCAGTCGTGGCGGGGGTGCTGCAGGAGCGATGGATTCGCTTTCGTCCTGCTCGGTTGACCGCGGCATCGTTGACTGACGCGCGCTCCTGTCGAGCGCGGCGTAGTCATCTGTGTCGATCACGATGGACACCGCAGGAATGGTGAGCAGCAGCGTCACCGACGGCGACAGAGCGGCTTGTTCGTGCGACGGTGCTTCCGCACCCTGGTGTGACGACCAAAGTGGATGGGGCCCTCCCATTGGAAAAGTGACGGTTGGAGGGGCCCTCGACGCATGCTGCAGATGGCTACCGCCGACACTCGGCGTACGCCTGGTTGAAGGGATGGGGAGCTGGGCCACGTTATATAGGAAGAAGCGGACAAGACTGCGACACTGCTCCGCGCTCATGTGAATCGTCACATCAGAGGGCCGGCTTGCAGTGCTACAGGCTGCTTCGTGTACGGATGCCGTGCGCTCTGGATACGGTATGGATGCGGGGTGCACTCCCACCAGAAAAGCCCAGTCATCGGGCGCGCCGCGCTGATACGCGTAGCCGGTAAGATCCTCTTTCGGAACAAGCAGCACGCCCCTATTGGCGCGCAACTTCACATCGGGAAGACAGACATCGCGCGACGGTGTGCACAACAAATCCAGCAGCTGCATGCGATTTGTGTCGACAAAGGCGTGCGTCCGTGTCTCCAACGTAGTTGACGCAGCAGGCGCCCCTGGCGTAGTCCGCTGCAGCCCACACACGATCTGCTCAACATGGACCACCGAGAAGGTGCTCGGTTTAGTCATGTCAATCGGCACCGCTGCATCTGTCGCGAGAACAACATCCAGGTTCGATATCGTGGCCTCCACCGAGAGCGACAACGGCGCCGCAGCCTCCCAGGAGGCACGAGCGCCGCCGCCCACCCTGGATCGCCGTGTGGAATCTGCAACCCACGGCGTGTGGGTATACCCGCGGCGCAGCAGCGGTGATCGAGCCAGCTCGCCGAGACGCACGATTCGCTCATCTGTTTTCATGGCTGCCGCGTAGAAGTAGAGGAATGGGCAGTAGACGTGAATCGCACCGCCCACCAACGCGACGCGACACGTCGTGGACGGTGGCACCCCCGGTCCCGTTAATGTAGACGTGTCGGTGTCTCCGACGCATGAGTCGGGAAGCGTGACGTCAACCACACACTGTAGGGCATGTGCCGTGCCATCACCAATGCAGGTAGCCCACGGGTACGCCGAAATCAGACTACGCACCTCGGGGTCCCCGCCAATGTAATCGGCGAGCTGCATCACCTCCGAGACGCTGAACCGGAGATGCACATGCTTTCCACCACGGTCGGTGTCGCCTGTCAAGGAGTCAAGGGTGCAGAGAACGTCCTCTATGGTGGTAGTCACCTCCACATAGGGCGCATCCACGACATCGTCTGTACCCAGGGGAATCTGAAATCGGGCAGTGTGCACGCGCACGCTGATCGGCCGAACACCGAAGAAGCGGCTTTGCGGCATCTCAGAGTCTGCGGTCTCGCTGCGCGACGCCCCTGTCAGGTCATAGGGTGCCGCTGCAGGCGGCAGCTTAATAGACCGCATGGTGCACACCGTGCCGATTAACACTTGCAGCAGTTCGACCAGGACAACATCGCAGAACGCTGACACGGTTTGAATTGTGAGCGCCGCCCCAGGCCTCCTGGGCTCTGTGCAGGTCTGTAAAAGCGTCAAGTGCTCGATGGTGAGCAGCTTCCGCCCAGCTGTGGTGGTCATGGTGATGTCCGGGATCGAGAGGAGGAGTCGAGGGCACACGTTTTCTCTCATCGGGCAGAGCGGTAGCGGATCGTAGCTACTCCACTCTCCGGCATGCCACTGGATGTCGGCAAAGTTGCAGATCAGCTCAATCGCACGCGGCTCCTCTGCACCGAGCGCACAAAGCGCCTCGCGGTACGGTGCCGTTGCAGGTGGCAACTGCTCGGGGGCTACCAGCACCAACTCGCCGAGATCCACATTCGCCTCGGAGCGAATAAGAAGACGTGCCACGCCCACACCGACAGTGCAAACTCGGCCGCCGAAGACGCCAGTAGCGAGCTCGCCTCTTGAGATAGCATGGGCAACCGTGGTCGCCGAAATCGGTGCGATGGAGAGCGGGGCGGAAAGAGCAGATACGATGTGCCGTGCGCAGTCGACTGGCACTTCCCGAAGCATGGGCGGCGATTCGCTGTCTGCTCGTAGCTCCACACAAGTCGACGTTGCCAACCGCCACGGAACAGCAGCTCCTCGCGTGCCGGACCACCTGCTTTCTGCCTGCTGGAGCTCGGCCGTCAGCGTGCGCACAGCCTGCCCATTTGCGTCAGCAGCGGCCAACACCGTCGGCTGCAGCAGCGCATCGTTCACTAGCGCAAACACATAGGGGTTAGCGACGGCGTCGATGCCCTTGTTGAGCAGCACTGTGAACTCCTTGGGATTTAGCCGCACCTCACCAGCGACAAATGAAAGCAGCTCGAGCTGCCGGCTGGAGGTGAGAGTGGGTGCGGTGCAGCCGTTTTGGCAGAATACGCGGACGGCCTTGCTTTGGTCGCCGATGCAAAGGTAGTACTCGTTCTCGGTCCCCTTGTACCGCTTCGTCGGAGGTGCAGTGGTCCACAGCCGCGTGGTGGACACCGACAGCACAAGACACGCCTCGTTCCTCAAGAAGCACCGCTCTGGTGCGACACGCGCGAACATGCCTGGACTTGCACTCGGCGAGGAGGACAAAGAGTCCGTGTATTCCTCCTCGTCAGTGTCGCCTTCGACCGCAAAGCTCTGAATGCTGTGCGTTGTACGAAGCCACACTGCACCAGGCGCGGCATCGCCGCTTTGCAGGATTGCCTCATCGTGTAGCCTCTCATCACCCGCGTGGCCATCGCCGGACGCGATTTCAGTAGGTAACTGCCGCTGACACTCACCGCACTTCAGGGTGCTGTCGCAGTGCATTGTGCCCGGGAGAGACCGCGGTAGTGCAGCCGAGGAGAAGGCCGACGGCTGACGGCTGAATATTTCCAAGTCAGAGCTCTCGATGTCACGCGTGAAAAGAGGAACGCAAACGTCGAGGGACTGGATGGTCACGCTAAGCACGCGTGGCGCCGGCGACGCACGTGGTGCAGTCGCCTCCGTTGCCGTGTGTGAGCATTGGCCACCAGGAACCGGCGTGCCCGAGCTCGACGCCGGCGTCCGACTACCGACAGAGGCAGAGCCATGCAGATCGCTTTGCGCGCTCTCCGCTAATACGGGCATCGCGCCGGTAGACGCCTCGGTGGCGCCATTGACGTAGAATGCCCGCTGCACCGCCCGAAACCAACGCACGAAGGCGGAAACCTCCGTGTACCACCAGGCCCACTCGTGCGTCGGCTGACAAATCACCAGCTGCGGAGCCACCAAAACGCGTGTGTGGGTGCGCTGCGCGTTTCGCTTCACCACCACATAGTCCTCCCTGAACTCCTCCTTTGACTGCAAAAGAGCTGAGCGCAAGGCACCCTCAAAGGTGAGCGATGCCGAGCCAAGAAAAAAGGACAGCGACGCCTTGTCTGGCCGGTCGTCGGGTATGGTGGTGTAGAATAGCTCCACGGCGCGTAGTCGGACGATGAGACGCTGTTCAACACGCTGCAACGGGGTGGCGGACGGCGTCGCCGGCACACTGCTATCGTGTGTCAAAGGCCAGTAGATAGGATCGAGGCGGACGATAAGCTTTGGAAAAAGCGCACACAACGTGAAGTACAACTTGTTCTCCGCTGCCAGCTCGGGCAGGCGGTTTTGTGGTGCCCTTGGCCGCGCCAACCGAGCGAAGTGCGGGGAGGTGTAGCGTCGCCCAAGGTCCCACTCCAGCGCCACCAAGTCGCGAAAACAGGCGCCTCTGTACGTAGGCACCGATATCACACCCATGCCGTCACGAGATGCGATGGAGGCCAGCACTTTTCTCGACAGAGTTGTCGCATCATTCTTGCGTGTGGAGCTGCCCCTAAGCCAATCCCACAGAAACGATGTCGGTGTGCCACCTCCTCCTGTCCCGCTGGAGCTCAGTAGGCCGCTTTTGATGCGCTGCCGGGCCTCTTCAATGTAGTCCTGCTGCCGCGCATAGCTCTCTTGCTCCACAATAAGCTGAGCGTGAGAAAGGCACCGCAGAAAAATAACCTGCCACAATGATAGCTGCCGCTCCATTGACTTCAATCGCTTCTCCTCCAATGAGCTCAAGGGTGGGGCCCAGATGACGCCCTTTGCGCGCTTCCAGTACTCGGTGTAGGCTCTACGCAGCTGCCCGAATTGCACCATCGCCTCCACTACTTCGCACCGTTTCCATTCGTTCAAGCCGAAGATCTGCCGATGTTGCCGTACATCGTCCAGCACGCACCGTAACGCGAACCGCCACCTCTGCTGCGCCGATGGTTGCCAGGCGGTCGCATCATTCTGAGACAGAGTCGCACAATTCGGCTCCGAGGTCTGACGAAGGACACGGTTATGCGTTGCATGTCCCCCGGTAGGCCGCAGCAGATGCAGACGCTTTCGATATCGCGCGCAAGGCAGACTTTGCTGGTAGCTGCGCCACATGGACTCGAACACCTGAACGACACCAAAGCACACGTCGACTTCGATGCTGTCAACAGTCGTTACCCTGAGCTCTGTGGAGCTCGCCGAGAGTATCGGCATCTCTTCCACAATCGCGTTTTTGGACACACACCCCGGCGGCACCAACTTCGCCTGCAGCCGGAGTGTCTGGACCCGGAGTATTGCCGTGGAGAGCGCCCAGCGCGACGCGTACGTGTCGTATGCGGCCGCGCACAATGCTGGCTCACCCGCAGCGCTGGGCGCCGGACCGTCCCCTCCCTCTCTTGCGTTACCGGATGCGTCGCGGAAACTCTGTCGTATGGCGTGTGTGCTGACAACGACCTCTGACAGTGCAATCCTCTTGCACAGCGGCGCGAGGAGGTCCTTGTTGAACACGTCCTTAAACGTCTCATCGGTCGTGGTGAGCTGCACCTGCTTTACAAAGACGCAGAACGCAGACGCGCAGGAGGGGTGCAGGCCCTCGTAGTCGAACTCACAGCGCATGGAAACGTCCCGCAAGTTCACCCTGACGTTGCGCACGGCAATCTGGCTCATGCGGTCAAAATCCCACAGCCAGCTAAACCATGACGTACCCGATGTGCGGCTCGTGCCCGCAATGGCGGCCTCCCCTCCACATTTCGCATGCCCCGATTCCGTGCTCGCTGTCATCTTTGACGATGTTTCACTCACCGCGTCCTCTGCCACTTCGCGGGAAAGACGATGGCGCTCCTTTTCGTACCGCTCGAGCTGCTGTTGTTTGATTGCCTGCTCCCGCTCCTGCTCCTCCCTGGCATTGAAAGGACGCGCGCGCAGAGGGCCAAGGACAAGCTCTACCCCTGCAACGTCCACCCGCACCGGCTCACTCTCCAGCGAGGCCCATGGTACGGTGATCGCCAACTGTCGAATAACACCCTTCACGGCTGTGAAGGGCGCCAGCAGCATACGCATAGAGAGGGTTGGGCTAGATGCGCCCCCCTCGTGTGATTCCGATGCACCGCTAGGTGTGCCGGTTGCTGCTGATGCGGATGCGCCCGCCTCCTTTGTCTCCATCTCGCTGTGTTCCCCGTGAAAAAGCGCGGCAATGCGCTCGAGGGCATCGCTGCGAAGCTCCACATTATTCAGCACCACGTTGCCGGACCACAGCGAAATCTGCAATTGACTTGCGTTTACATTTTTGATAAAGCGGCTCAGATGCGCCGCCAGCAGCTCTGCAACGTGGCCCTCGAGCATCTTCTCGCGCTTATGCACCGCACCTTGTGTGTGTGTGTGTGTGTGCTATGCGATTTGCTGCTGGGCGTCCGTACCTCCTCACTCACCCACTGGATACATACGCAAACCACGTCCCCAGGCGCCGCGCTATAACAGTAGGGCCAGTTCGCAACAGGGAACGGAGCAACCGCAACCACAAAGCCTCCTCCCCTTCCCCCCCCCAAAAAAAAACAATTGGGGCGAATTCGCGATTGAGATAACTTTTCCACGCACGTGAAAAGATCGGATGTTGTTAATTGGTGAATGGACGTATGTGTGTGTAATTATTGGGCAACTGCGTGCTTTTCCTCGACCCTGCTCGCTCTTCGTCTGCAGCCACAGGCACGAGGGAGGAGAAGGTTTGCGCACACACGCTCTGGAGAAACAAAAACGAGAGAGAGATGACTCACCGAGTCGACCACAGCGCAGAAGCCGCAAGACAGCTGAAATGACAGCGACGTAGGCGGGGAGTCAGATGGACTGACAGAGACAAGAGCACCGTAGAAAAAAATGGCGATAAGTACCCAGGGAGAGGAGCAACAACAGCAACCCAAACAGAAAAAAAAGTGGCGAGTGAAAACACACACACACTCACTCGAATAAAGTAAAACGAGAAGAAGAGGGAGGGGGAAGCCAACGATGGTTGATAACAGCTAAGGTCATTCACGTACTTCCATCACAATCAGACGCTCGAGATGGCGACTACAGGAGCACGAGCAAGGAAATATTATATATATGTTTCACTCAGAGAGAGGCAGCGTCTGAAACACACAGATACACGAGTAGAGGCCGAGCGCTACGTGCAAGACCACAATGCATTGATGTACAAGCGCAGCAACGACAAACCTGTGATGAATAAAATGCGAAAATGGAGGAGGGAGGGGTGCAGGGAGACCGTTGACGATGAATGTCTCAAAGTGGACGTCGAGGTAGCGTCCTTGTCGCTCTTCGCCCTTCTCTTCTTTCACTGGGAGATGGCCCCACCCTACCTACTGCGAGTGGCACCTCCTCCCTCTACAAAACGAGAGAAAGAATGTGAAAGGGAACCTCTGAACTGTTGCGCTCGCCTGTTCCCCTCTGCTCAGTAGCTGTGATGACCTTGGCACTTATGAAGCCAGCGCATTCGCGACGTGAGGCGTCGTGTGGTAGGCTGTGTAGCCGAAAGAAAGGCCGCCGCCCGACTCTTGAGAGTTTTCTCTCTTTTCTTTCCGTTTCTTGTGGTGGTGTGTGTATACCGCGTCGA
Source organism: Leishmania mexicana MHOM/GT/2001/U1103 (assembly GCF_000234665.1). Lineage (NCBI taxonomy): Eukaryota > Euglenozoa > Kinetoplastea > Trypanosomatida > Trypanosomatidae > Leishmania > Leishmania mexicana. The sequence continues at coordinate 539,248 of NC_018324.1, forward strand.
ATGTACAAGGCGCGTGTGAGATCACTTGCGTTGAATGTCCGCGTGCGGTTCCGTCCGGTGTGTGCATCAGACCACGAAAGAAAAGATGCGGAAGGTGGGAAGGGAGGGGGGTGGATGACGGTGAGGCAGAAAAAGGGGAAGTATGATGGTATGGATTGCGCGGTTGCGGGGCGCCGTCATGTGTTCTGCAACGTTCACTGCGCACAGCAGCGGTCCTCGTGGAGGGGAGGAGGGTCTTCACACCAAAAGTCGGCAAACAATGCGGCCGATACCTCTCTTTTCGCTATATAAAGGTGCTTTGGCAGCGAGGTAGGGGGTGGGGGCAGAAGAAACGAAAAGAACTGCCGAAACGAAGCGGCTGTGGGCACAACGCCTGTTCTGTGTTGTCCTCACAGCCAGCAGCAGCAGCGGTCTGAGGGTCACTTCCAGATGTGGCACAAAGAGGTAAGTCTCCTTCCCTGCTGTGGGCCCGGACAAGAACTCAGGGCAGTACTTCTTACTGGTCGATTTCAGACCCAAATACGGTTCGCGGCTTCCCCCCCCCCGCGACCCCGATAAGCCTCGCTGCAGTGTGTACCCGAAAACGTAGTCTACATCCTGCGGAGAAGGAGGGACGCCACCAGCTCTCAGACACTGTCTCCCTCTTCCACAATTTGGGTCTCTAAGACCATTTATTCTTGGTGAGAAGGAGCGAAGAAAGCACTTCCTTGAAACTGTCCATGCTGACGCGTCCTGCTGCGTCACCTGCGCCAGCAATCGCGGCCTCCTGCTCCGCTGTAAGACCGCCGCCACTGGTGCTCACGTTGTCCGCCGAGGAGGTTGTCGCAAGGTTTCGGCACGTATTACGCAGCTGCGCGACCGTGATCCACCGCTGCGCCGTCACATCAATCATCTCAAACATCGTCTCGAGATCCCGTTCCGTGAAGAGCGAGGAGACTTTTTCCTCGCGAATCTTGCGCACCTCTTCGGCGAGAAAGGCACGCGGGTCATCAGGGCGGTGGTAGAGGACAAGTTGCAGCAGATGCCCAAATAACTCATTCAGCTTGTGATTCTGAACGTACCGGTGTGTGAGCTGCACCGGATCGGCCACGTGGCCGGTCGACTCGTCGGATGCGACAGCTGACATGAGACGCTAGAGAGAGAGACAGAGAAAACGGAATGGGAAGTTAGTGGACACACCACACAGGTACTTTGTTGCAGGCCGTGGCAAGGTGGGTGGAAAGGCCCACAGAGAGTGGGAAAGGGTTCAAGTAGAGTTTCACAGCGGAAACGGCAGCGAGGCGTTGGAGGGAGTAATACTGCGCATGAGGTGGAACGCGCGTGTCAATTTCGCTCGCTGCTGCTCATCAGCACAAACGTGCACAGAAAAAACGTTTCGCATTCCGCCACCTCACATCGTGTGGACAACCGAACACCAAACAACGCGGTGGTTTTGATTCGCACATCATCGACGCACTACAGACTTTTGGTGCGCACCGTTGGTTCTTTTACAGTGGGCAGCGAAGGTGAGAGTGGTTAAACAGCTTAGGCATTCTACCGTCATCCTCCTTGTGGTCTTACGCTGCACTCCATGAAGAAGGCAGTGGTGAGTCGATGCGGCAACGCAGATGGAGAGTCGTGAGTTCCGCGGTCACTGCTTAAAACTGCGTTGCGAAGCATATAATATATATATATATATATATATATCCATATATATGTACGCAGGGGCCGAAAGGACAGAGAGTCTCCCGTAGAACGCGGGATTCCGGGAAACCCAAAGCAACAAAGAAAACGGGAGGAGAGGAGGGAGGAAAGGAGCCGCGCCGTGTTCATGCGACGCGCTGCCCTTCGATCGTTCGTATTCGCTCTACTGTTCAACATCACGAACAGAAGTGGTAAAAAAAAAGCTTTACCCCTTTTGTTTTTTTTCCTGTACTCCTCTCTCCGTTGCTTCGGGAGGGAGGGCGGGAGGGAGGGCGGGAGGGCAGTCGCTGGATGTGAACAAACCATCGGAGCGCGGGGCAGTGAAAAGGGAGTGATCTGACACGCGAGAACAGAAATGGAACGTCACCGCCGCAGCGTCAAAGTCTGCAGGGTGCGCACAAACACGGAAACTTCTTATTGTCTACACTGAACGCAAGGAAAAGGGGGAGAGAGGAGTGAGGATATGCCAGCGGAGTGCAAGGGTGCATCGAGCACCCACGGCGCGCACACACAAACATGTAGATATGCAAGACCGAGAAGGAATCGAATAGCATCCAATAGAGTAGTGGCGGGGAAAAGAAAGGGAAAGCCGAGTGGCAATCTCACAGAGTGCTGATGTGCCCACCACGCCGCTGCTGCTCGATTCGCTGCCGCGTCAACTCCGACTTTAAGCGGCTCAACCGACGCTGCATCGCCAGCTCCTCCGCGATGGTGTCCCGCTCGGCGAACGCCGTCGTCGACGCTGTGGTGGTGTCGTCGAGCAGCTTGTACTTGGAACGGACGGTTGTGGCGAGGAAGGCTGTGTAGAAGGCACTGCTGAGGAGTGAGTGGCGTGCGCTGGTGTGTGAATGCGAAGGCGACGACGCCACTCGGTTCGTCAGCGCCGGTGTTACGCGGTGCCGAAATGAAGAAAAGATGGGCATCTTCGCTGAGAAGGCAGAGCTAAGCGAGGTGTCGCGTTCGCCAGACGACGACCGTAGCCCCGCACTCAAAGCCTCAGTTGACGAGGTAGTCTCGGCGGAGGTCATGCGTCTCGGGTATGAACATTCGCGAGACGTGCTCTGCGTGCATCTCGTATGGGGACTGTTGCGGTGGAGGCACACACTGGGGACGATGAGGTCCCGCCAGTTCGGCGACGACCTGTCGTCGGGGAGCGGTTGTGGGGACGAGCAGCTCTCGCGCGGCGGTGTGATGAGGCGCGCAAACGGTGCAAATGGACGAATCGGAGCGGCAGCGGCTGACGACGGAACATCGCCTGTCGTGCGCCGGAGTGATGCGTGGACACCGTAACGGCGGACCATGCCACGTGAAGCAGTAGGTCGGCCGGCTGACGACGAGATTGCGGCAGGCAAGCAGGTTTGCATTTCCACAGATGATGGCAATCCGGTCCTCTCTGGCGTCGAGGTAGTAGAGGAGAGACATCCGCCATCCTGCTCCACGGTCGACATGCGTGGCAGTTGCACGGCGCGGAGAGGGGAGGGGTGCTGCGCCTCAGCATGCTCAGGGCTTGTGACTCGGATAGCGTCCGCCGCGGTGTCCAGCGGCGATGCATAGATGGAAGATTCCGTGTCGTTGGGGAAGAGCCTCCTGGCTGCCTGGGTATCGTTGTTGGGGTGGTACCGAAGCGAGGACATTTCAGTGGTAGAACGAAGTCCTCGATGGCGCAGCGCGGGCTCGCTCTTGTCATTATTCATCGGCGCGGCCCCGACCGCGCCCGGTGGCGGGCTGCTCCGCATCGAGAAGGGCCTAGAGGCGTGGTTGGACACGGGGGACTCTGAAAACGCGGTTGTCATGACGGAGGACGTTGTGGAGGGAAAGCGACGCCGCGACGCCATCCGGCCAACCTGCGCAGGCTGCTCGGTCGTGGCAGAGCGGACTGAGGCGCTTGAACAAGACGCTGATTTGGGGGTCTTTGCGCGGAACGTGGTTGCGTAGCTCGTCGAGCGAGCTCCCTCAAGCGTGGTAACGTCAACAGCGGCAGCGACCTTGTGAACCTCATTAGCGGTGCTGGGTGCCAAGGTGAAGGGTGCGGCAGCTGACTGGGCGGCCGGTGCTGAGGCCCTTGTTGGAGTGGTCGAGGTGAACGTCGGCGCGAGCGGACCGGGTGATGGTGGAAACGTGGGTAGCGTCTGCCCCTGGCACGGACCTTCCACGCCACTGCATGCCGGTTCGGAGAGAGCAACAGGCGGACGCGCAGGTGCCGTTGATGCGCTCACCGCCGATCCTGCCACGCCGACGGCGCGCGCCTCTCGTGCAAGGCGGCGCGAGCGCAAAGCTGCCAGCCGCGCCTCCAGAGATAGCGGTGTTGCATGCCCTGACGATGTGGTCACAGCACACACGTGTTCACTGTCGCTCGTGGCGTCTGGCGCGTGAAAGCCGATTACGCGGATCGAGCCTGCACTGCTCCGCCGCCGGTCACCTCCCAGAGTTGGGGCAAGTGTATCAGCTGCCTTCGCACTCTCGCGCGCTGGCTCAGAAAACGTTCCCTGGCCGCGGTTAGGGGTCGGGGCCGGCGCACTGCCATTACAGCCGATTGTCTTGTCGGCCGTTCTAGAAGAGGACATGTTGGTGGGTGCGCTGAGCGCGATTATAATGAGTTTCAAGTGCGAGGTCGGGTGGTGCTGCTTCCATCTTCACAGGCGCCTGCTACTTCTTGTAAGAGAAGAGACAGAGAAGAGAAACTGTCGCAGGAGTCCAACACCAAAAGTTGCACAGGGCACATCCCATGACAACCACCAGTAGCATGCGCGAGTTTGACGTAGAGGTGAAGCATAGCAGCTAGGAGGTCGAATATTGCTGCCCGGCTGCCGACCGGGAAAGAGTGCAAAAATGGCAAAGGTCATGGGTAGCTCATGACGTAGTACTGGCAGGAGTAGCCGGCTGGCGAACACTTCACTGCAGACGGTTGCGTTCCCTTTCTTTTCGAACGCTTGTCCGCGTCAGTCCACAACACCGGCAGCAGGGAGAATCGGAGAGAGAGGGAAGGGAAGGAAAGGGAGAGAGAGGGGGGAGGGAGGAAAGCAGCGCGAAGAGGAGGGCAGGAAACAACAACAACAAAGCCCAATACACCCAACGCAACAGCAAGGGAAAGAAAACTTCCACACACATACAACAACAGGAAACTCCCCCCCCCCTCCCCTTTCCAACAGCACACACACACACACGCACACACAAACAAACAAACAAACAAACAAAAAAGAGACACATACACGCATACACATGCGCACCTCACGTAAATGTTCCAGTCATTGTACATAAGGGCGATCACTTCTCCTGCAACGATGCGGCAAAGAAGGAGGGGCGGAGAGACTCGTCCCCTGAAAGTAAAAAGTCCTTCGTCTCCGCGCACCCACCAGTTTTTTTTTTAGCAACCACCACAGCGGCCAACACACCAGCCACTTTAGCTTCACAGGGTATCACGTCAGCGAGTGGTACACCACCATACCACTCGCCGTCACCTGCGCAAACCTTGACGATGACGCCGGCGGTGGTGCTGATGCTGCCGCAATGCTGTACGGGACTGGCTTGCAAGGAACACGGTAGGCCTGCAGCGGACTGAGAAAATGCAGCTCCGGGGCGAGCATGAGACCCTGCGTGCCCGTCACCATGATGCCCTTCATCCTGAAATCTGCTTGACTTGCAAGGTAGAGCAAGTAGGCAGCCTCACCGGTACACACAAGGGCACGGAGATAGCGCCAACGGAGCTGCGCTCGGTGCCGGCGCATCTCGTAGGGGTTACCATCTGCTCGGAGGCGTGCTATTGCCCTTCTCAGCAGCGTGTAGGCAGCAAGCTTCCTAAAATCCAGCTCACCGTCTGTGGTGCACCCGGTCAGCCCGTTGATTAAGGAGCCATGAAAGACGGAAGCTACCATTCGATCTCTGCCCCCGTCCTGCCAGCCCTTCATGCGCAATCGCTCAAAGCCTGAGTCGGTCATCTGCGCTTCAGTTGCTAAAGGCATGGCACCATCGGAGGCGGGCGATTTTTTTACCAGCGGTGACGTCTCCGACCGTTTGGCTGCTTTCGCGTTCGCACCCTCGGCAACGGCGGCCCTCTCCTTCAGTCTTGGATCCTTTCGCCGCCGATCCTGCTTCGCACCTTCGCCGCCGAGCGCCATGCACAACTGCATCCTCTCGTGCTGCTCCTGTATATCCGCCTCTTCGAAGGCGTCAAGCCCGTGCTGCTCGAAAAAGTCGCGCAGCCGCCTCTTTGGGGCCCCCGCCTGCGTCAACGCGGCATCAGCAGCGTCGAGCGCCAGGTGATCTTTGTAGGCGAGCATGGACAACTTGGCGCCACCATGCATGCGAGGGTCACCGCTGAAGGTCTCCGCCAGGTAGAAATTATCCATGAGGAATTCCGATTCGCTGTTGCTGCTGTCGTCGCCCCCTGCCGAGCCAGCCAGGGTCGCGATGCCTTGCGCACCAGATGCCGTCGACACCTGCGCCTTTTTCAGCTGCCGAAGACGCCGCAGCTTTCGGTCCTCAATCATGGAATCCTTGATTCGCTCCGAGAGCCACCGCCGTTGATCGGCGTAGTAGTTGCGCGACCACTTCTGCACATCCTTCGGCGTTTGCAAGACCGCAACAGGTATGTTCGCGTACGGCAGCAGCGACTCTTTCTGTATGCTGTTGCCCGGCGCAAACTGGAGGGCGAAGCGGTAATAATTGTGCCGCGTGCGTCCGCTCGGCAGAGTCGGGAGCAGATATTCATTGTGCACCGCACCCCCGTTGCTCAACCGCTCCCCCGCATCGGTGTCGTACTCGTCGTCATCACTGTCCCTGCCGCCGCGCGCATGCACCAGTGCTTGCGCGTCCCTCGGCGGTGAGTGCGGCGCTGTCCTGCGATAGTTCCTCTGCGTCGAGTACGCCGCGATGAAGGTGCCGCTGCTCACAAGCGATGTGACGTCGTCACAACTCTCGTCCCCGTAGCCGTCGTCCTCTGCACTGTGGCTCTGGATGTACGCCGATGCGCGTCGACTCCCCACATTTGCAACGCCATTTCCGCGAAGCGGATTCGAGCGCGTCATCAGCCCTGCGCCGCCTGCAGGCGTTGCCTCAGTTGAGTTTGACCGACTAAGTATCGGTGCAAACATAAGCATCGCGTAGTCCATCGGCTCCGTCAGTCCACCGTGTAAGACGACATACTGCAGAGGTCGCAGCTTTCCCGATTTGGTCGGTTCATCGCGCACCACCACGAGAGTGTACTTGCGCATGAACTCGGGTGCATCATCGAAGAAGAAGAGATGACGGTACCGCGATGAACTGAGGAGGGCGGCCATCTTGGTGTCGTGGGAGCCGGAAGCCACGGCGGAACGACTTCCAGATGCACGAGGCCAGAGCACATTTGTGGAAGAGGAATCGTTCCGCGGCCACTGCGACGGTTGATGTCGGAACACCGACGAGTGTCTGGACGCGATCCCCGTGGAGCCGTGGGTCAAGGACGCGTTGGACAAGCCCAAGACAGCGCCGCTATCTACAGGCTGCTGCACACTTGACCGGCTCTGCGGAGAGTTCCCGGACAAGGCGATGGCAGAAGCGGCTGCATTGTTGCGCATAACAAGTCGCTCCATCTTCTCTCGCGTCACTCGGTTTACTGCATTCAGCTCTGCTACCAATTTGCGCGACAGATTGCACGACACCAGCGACCACGACATGCTTCTCAAATCTAGCACGAGAAAGCCGTACTTGTTTAGCGGCAGGGGAGGCAGTCCGAAACCCGGCGTGGAGGGGCTCTGACCCACCGCACCGTCGTCACCAGTGCTATCCACCTCGGTCGACGGAAGAGGAAACATCCAGCTCTCTAGGAGCGCGTCGTACACTCCGCCGCCGCCAGGGACGATGAAGTGCAGCAGTGACTCCCACATTGCCTCCATGCGAAACGGTAGCGGGCTCATTGGTGCAGCGCTTGTGTCCACCCGCCGCCACACAAACGTTGTTGGCTGAAACACGTGCACGTGTGGCGTGGAGACGGCGCCGTCTTCCATTACGTCCGCATCCATCAAGCCCAGAACCACCACCACCGCGGAGGGGGCATTATAGGCGGCCGTCACCAGTTGCAGATGTTGCGCGTCGACAGAGGACGGCGGTGGTACACCGGTCCAGATGCGGTTGCGAACATCGAATAAGTGGCCGAGGCAGCTGTTTTGCTCGCGCTGATGAATCCCGCCAATGACGAGGAAACTGTCCAAGGGGGGGATGTACACCATACTGTGCAAAAATACTGGTCCCGGCCCCTGCGACCGCTCGCAACCAATCTTCTCCCACCGATTTGTGTCGATCTCGTAGGCGAAGAGGTCGTCGAACACCGCGAGGTGGCGGTGGCCACCGTGGATGTAAATTTTGTTGCCAATCAGAACAGCGGCGTGGTTGGCACGGCCACGCGGCACAACGCCGGCACCGCGAATCTCGCGCCACTGCAGTGTCCGCTTCTCGTAGCAGAAGACGTGGTTGTTGAATTGCCCTTTGCTGTTTACTCCACCGAAGACGTACACGTTTTGATGGTAGCACACCCCGACGTGGCCTGCCTTGGGCAGACCGCCTTTTTTTTCCGGCAGCACACTCCCGCGCACGCCGATGAGAGAGCGCCGGTGAGAAGACGCAGTATTGTTCTCCGACACCACGACGACGCTGCCGTCGCGCCGACGAATCTGGTCATTCCTGCTTCTCTTTGGGGTGTTATCCATGCTAAGAGTGGGGAGCATCGTCAGCGCCGGAGATGCCATGCCATTACCATTCGTCGGGTCCGGCGTCGAGACAGAGAGGTTCGATGGAGGCAGCGCTGCAAGCGGCGCGGATGGCCTGAGGCTCATCGACATGTTATCGCGGTGGTCAAAGGACAGTAGAATGGTCAATGATAAAAGGAAAGGTGCTGGTGGGGAGTGCTGGATTACAACACCGCGCACCTGAATCAACGAGAGCCACAAGAAATAAGGGGTGCGTCAGCTGGGGGTGGCGGCCAAAGCTCAGCGCCGTTGTCTGCTGTACTCAGCGTTGATGTAAGGTTCGTTGGGAGAGAGAGATGAGTGAAAGAGGACATAAAACAGCGTGTGAAGAGCGAGAAGAAACAAATTGATCAAAACGTGGATGGAGAGAGCGGCAGAGAACACCGTTGCCTCTTCACACTTCGTGTGGGCGCAGGGTCGCAGGGAGAGAGAGAAAGCACTGGCGGCGACAACGCTTCCACCGCCCTCCCCCCTGTTTCCGTTCCACGCTCTATGTTACTGCGTCGGCACACACTCCATTAGCCCACCTTCACCGTCTTTCATTTTTTTCTGTTTACTGCTCAGCTCTTCGAACGCTGTCGAGGAGCATGTGACAAGGGGTTTGTGCAACCCTGCATACGCGTGTGCGCTGCGCGCACAACGGACGGTTGTCTGAAGAATCGACAAGTACCGAGGGACGTGACCGGCACTCTGTCCCGCCAATGAGCCGCGCATGAAACGCCTCTCTGCGACCCCACCCTACCTAGCTAGTCTGAGGAGGAAGAAGGTGGCGGTGGTGGTGCAGTGGTAAACCAGAGCGAGAGCTTGAGCATGAAAGTGAAGGGGATCACCGGTGACTCCACAGCCTCTCGCGCTTTCACGTTGCTCACTGTCAGCTGCGTACCCGCTGCCGTGGCATTTGCACTGTACGCATCGGCTCCTTCGTTCAGAGCGCGAATCACCTCCGCCATGAACACCTCAGTGCCCGTGGAGAAGGTAACCTCTGAGGTACTTTTCTCTCTGAGTGATGCCCGCAGCGCGGGGCTGTGGTCAAGGACGAGCTGCAGCTCCTTATGCACCCCGACGACGTACCGCATCTTCGACTTGCTCATCTGAAGCTCGTAGCGTGCCATGCGCACCTCCGACGGTGTCAGCGGTTGTCCGAGAGACGACATGCGTTCCTCTAGCGCCCGCAGCTCCGCCTCTACCCCCTCGTCAACACGCTCCGAAGCAGCGTTAGAGAACGGCGCAGACGGCATCTCACCGCGAATGACAAGGTTGCTGTGACGCAACACGTTCAGTTTCCGCTCGCCAACCGCCGCAGCCGCACCAGCGCCCGCAGAGGCGGAGATGCCCTCGAATGCTTGCAAGTCTTCTGGGGTGAGACCCAAGGAGCGTGTCGCGTCGAGAACGATTTTCGCAATCGCCGCCTTCTGCGCCTTCCAGCGTGCGTCTTCCTTGTCCAAGTAGGCGTCGAGTATGCGCACCTGTTCCGCCTCGTGCTCCGCTGCCCAGTTGCCAGCGGGTGTTAGCGTGTCCTGAGACTCGCCACCAAGCACCTCCGTCTCGAACGTGGACTCCAAGACGGTGATACACAGCCGCTCCGGATCGCGCCAAAAAGGAAGTGACCGCTCCCCAGCCGCGGCCGCAGAGGAAGCAGCAGCACCCTCCGTGTCTCTAGCCACGCCACTGCTGACCCGCACGGTCGCCGCATGAAGGAGTGCTTGGCGTGTCTTTTCCACCGCCTCCTCCACATCCTCGAGACCAGCCACAGGGATGTCGCTCTGGGAGAAGTGCCCCGTATTCGCGGGCCCTTCAGGTGATGTCGCAGCGTTGCTCGACTCCGCCTCCTGCGCTGCCACGACGCGCTGGACAGTGGTAGCGAGCACGCTGGCCAAGTCCGCCGCACGGGCGGAGTCGCCGTCGGAGAGAGCGATAGTGAGCTCGCGGTGCAATCGCAGTGCAGGTGGATGGCGCTGAAAGACGCGCGACAGCAACTCCATCGGGTGCCGCGATGTTCGCTTATCCGCCGCGCCACCGCCGCTACTCGTGCTGTCGGTGGACGCTGCGCATACCGTCTTATCAGAAGAAGCGGCAGCAGCGAGCTCCGGCGTCAGCGCTGGGGTCTCATCCCCCACACGCGTGTTGATGGACGCGCGTACGCACCGGAGAGTGTGCGTTGAATGCGACTGTCGAAGTGCGACGTGAACCCGTAGATTCACTGACCTCAGAAAACGCCACATGATCGCTCTCCTCTATCGGCAATAAAGGGAACATGGCCCAGAAGTCAAAAATGAGGACGAGCGGTGCACGAAGCAGAGAAGAAGAAAACGCATGTACAGCACATGACACAGCGGCACGTCAGCGCAGCACAAGGTGCAGCTCATGTGACGGATTGGCGACAATGATAGGGTGCTCTGTCTCGCTTACGACGTGACGAGGTAGGGCGACAGGGACTCAAATACACTGACGCGTGTGCCTTCTTCAGATGAAACGGGGCACGCCACGGCGGCAGAAAAAGTACCACTGCAATGAGTTCGCACAAGGAGAGAAGTTATGGTGTTGCGAGTCGGCGCAGCGCTATAGCACAGGTTTGTTTCGCCAGACTGGAGAGAGTACCATGCCTTTGCGCTCCACGGAGACTGGTGCCACGATAGATCCCTCCTTTGAAGTTTGCTGCATTGGCGTTCCCATCGCATTGAAGTGCAACAACAAACAGGCCCACATGGAGAAATACGACTATCATTATGTAAGCATGGGAGCAGAGACACACCACAAACACAGCATGTTGCAGAAGCAGCAAATCACTTTGCATTGCCCCTCTTTCTCTCTCGCTCTCGTGCCCTCCTCAGCCATAGTTGAAAGGTGCGGGCGGGGAGACGGCAATGCACAACAAGGCAGACGAAAAGAAAAACAAAGAGGCGGCAGTTTGCCGGCGCCTCGCCAAAGAAGCGAGATGTACAAGAGCTCAGCCAGCGGAGCACCACAGCATCGTGGTCACTGCAACAGTAGTGCGTGACAGCTCTTCCCACCCAATCCGCCCCCTGCTTGCTTCTCACAGCCCCGATGTTTCTCTCCATCCCTTTGCTGTCTGTGTGTGTATCTCTCTGGCACATGCAGACAAAGGAACAGTGGACACGACAGAACACACCCACAGAGGGAGAGGCACAGACCACAACGATGTTCAAGTAGCTTCGTCGCAGCACGCCGCGAGTGATCCGCTCTTCCTCGCTCCCCCACGCCTTGTGTGTAACACCGATACAAGCCTATGTGGGAGCGCATGTTGAACAAGGCTGTGGCCCCACCTTCCCTCTCGCCTCCACGACAGAGCAGCGAATATAAAAAAATCATGGAACAGGTGAGCCCGGCACACAAGAGAGGAACAGCAGGAAGAGCACGAGGTAGGCGGTGAGAGAAGTTGTCCGTGCGCTTGTGCGGGTGCACTTGTGTACGCGCAGTGAGTTGCAGCCTCAACATGTTTTTTTTCTGTACGGAGCCACGCAAACGTCGCTGTTCTAGCCCCCGGCCATGTACTGGACCGAGCTTCGTCACTTTGGCACACGCAGGATGCAGCCAAACATCTATATAAATAGAGAGAAACACAACAAGACAACTGCAATGGACAGATGACTCGAAAAACACCCAAAGGATCTAGCGGTGATGCTGAGGAGACAAGAAGCACCAGCTTCTTGACGCACGACTCAAGCACATGCAAACAAGCTATCACACAAGCAACGAGAGGGAGCATCATAGTGATATGTAGTGATAGCCGCTCAAAACAAAAAGGGCGTCCACGACGATTCCGTCTCCAACACCCGATGTGTATGCCGCTGACTCCGCGCGAGGATACAGGCGCAGACAACAGCAAAGCTCCCCTCCCTCCCTCCTTCCCCCACGGCCCGTGGCATACATGGGAGAGTGGTACACCCTGCGCCGGGCGCCCCTTGCAGCTGCTCGCAGGGAGTAGCCTGTCGGGAATTAGCACACTAAACAACAAGTGACTTCATGAAGCGCTCGGCCAGCGATGGGTCGAGCTCGACGCGGCGCCGAAAGTGGTGGTCACTCATCATACGACTGCGAAGGATGCTGAGGCGCGTTTGACGGTCGCGCTCGTCGCGTAGCGTCTCTCCACGCACCTTGGCCTGCATTCCTTTGCGGTATAGCTCCTTGAACCGGTCCCCCTTGCGGTGACGCTGAGCAGAGTCGGTGCTGGCGCTCAAGCGCTTGTCATCATCCGTGCCACCGCCGCCATTACCGCGCGTGTGGTCACGCCCGGTAACGCCGGCGGAGCCTGAGAACTCATTGATGGTAGGCTGAAAGGTACACTTCTTCAGCTCCAACACCTCCTTTTGCGCCTCCAGGTTCGCCTTCGAGATGTAGCCGTGCTTCCAGAGCCGCACGGCCTGCAGATCTCTTTCCGCTGGCGACAGCACGCGACCTCGCAACACCTTCTTCTCGTAGCCTTCCGGGTCCTGTTCGCGCAGCTTCTCCAGCTCCGCGCGGGCTTCGTCTTCCAACTGAGCTGGCGTCTTCGGTCGCCTCTTTGACGAGGCACGCGTGCGGGATCGCTCGAGTTGAATCTGTCCCGCCAAGCGCGCGATCAGGAGCTCCTCCGCCTCCTGCTGTTGGCGCTTCTCCACAGATTGCTTCCTCATCTCCTCCTTCTTCTCTTTCACGATGGCGGCGGTTTCGTAGAGACGGTTGCACAACTCCTGCGACTCTGCCTTCATGCGGCTACGTGCCGTCGACGCTCGCTGACTAGACACGCCGGTGGTGTTGACGCTGGCGCGCCCGTCACGGTTGCCCTCACCCGCACTCTTGCAATCGCTCCCTTCGGCGGCGGTGGCGGCAGCGACGTGTGAGGAGCGATGCGGACTCGATTTCTGGTACAAGCGCACAAACACCCCGTTGGGGCTCGTCAGCATCTCCTCCTGCTTGCGCAGTCGCTCTTCTTTCCGTGCGATGTCCTCCTTCAGAGAACCGGAGACGATTCGGTCACGAATCCGTTCAAGGAGGTTCAACTGGAACACTTTATTGCGTCGCTCGTCACGGTCGCGGCGGTTGTTCAGGTGGTAGAGCCGCTCAAATGGACTACGCATCATCGCTCGCTCCCGCTCCGCGTCTTCGTCGGCGATCTGTTTCTCCAGCGCGTCTAGCTTCCACTCCACCTCGCCCAGCAGCTCCTTCTCCGAGAGAGGGACGGAAGCCACAGAGGACGCAGGGCTCTGTGACGCTCGCCGCAACGGTGTTACCTGCTTGCCGCTTGCCGCGCTCCCGGCTCGGTGCCTGCGAACCGGTGAGGACGCCAAAGGCGCGAGTGACTGATACCGCACCTCGCCTGACTGTACGGCCGCAGGCGAAGAAGGGCGATAGATGCCGCGACGAGAACGGAGTGGGCTCTGACGAGGCGGCGAAGCAGCCAAGCGGGGAGTGTGGGTGCTCTGTGAGCACCACGAACAACCGCAGCCACCGCTATCGAGCAAGTGGCCTCTCCATGGTGCATTCAAGTAGTAGTAGTCCGGCTCCCACTCTGCGCCACGACGGCCATGACCGCGGGCCGCAGTGCCGCCGCAGTGGTGCACCGATCCACCTCCTCGATGATCAGACACTGTGTGATCTCCGTAGTCGTACCTTAGAAGTTCTTGTCTGCATATGGTTTGCTCTGGTTTCCTACCGCCGTAACGCGCCCTTGAGCGGGGCGACAGTCCAGCATCTACTCGGCGGCCACTAGTACTCCTCCGGCGGTCATTGAAGTGGGAAGAAGTAAGTAGTTCCTCCTTGCCCTCGACGTCATCGCCGGTGAAGACGGAGCTGCTGGCGGCTGAGCGTGCGCTTTGCACGGCCGCCCCTCCGCACCAGTCATCCTGAACCTCGCGACTGTAGCAGCTGCTACACCGCTCCGAGAGGGCACCGAATCGCTCAAGAGAGGTGACAGCAGCTGTAGCGTACACGTCGTTACCGGTGTAGTCGTCGGAGATGCGGTGGAGCGGCACGCCACCTGTGCACAAAGGCGGCGGCGCCTTCGCGCTACTTCCTGAGTGACAGTGACACCGATGATGTGGGGGTACCTCACCGCTGCAGCGCCGGTGGTGTGACCGTGGCCAGCCAAAGTTCCCCTCGCGGCTGTGCTGCCTCAGCTCCATCAGACGCTCGTGCGCCAGCGCGTCGCCGTGCAAGCTTCCGACGGTCAGGTGCCGCGAACCATTGCGGCGCACCGGTGACCGTGACGACAAATAACGGTACCCGTCTCGCGACAGCTCTCGACCTCGGTAGCGGCCCGTGCGCGAGTAACCAGAATGCGTCCTCCATGACTGCTCCTCCTCCTCCCCACGGTGTGTGTAACTGCCGCGACACCTCTCACCAGTGTCTGCGGTGACGCCTTTGTGGCAGCGAGACACGCCACACCCTAGTACTCGCTCTGGTGTGCTGATTGACCGCCGTTCATCATCTTGCTCCATGTCCCTCGTCAGGGTGGGAGGAACCCCACGGTCGCGATTTGGAAAGCGCTCTGCGCTCTCCTCGCGGACGATGTTCACAGAGCGACGAGACTCGTGGTGACTAAGACTGCCCCCGCTGCTACTGCGAGAGGATGGCGACGGGGCGACGACCAACTCATGATCTCCGGAAGAAGAGGCCAATCGCTGCTCTGCTTGAAGTGTGCTTGCCTTTTGCTCTGATGCTGATGACGTTCCCGGTTGGCCTCTCGAAGCAGGGGCAGGACTCGCATGTTGCGACGGCACGGCAACTTTGGCTCCACGGCACGCACGGACGTCTCTCGGTGCAGGGTCGGCAGACGACACCGCAGGCGTAGCGCGGCTCGTGGATGCGCCCACTTTTTTCACGCGTTTGCTAGTTGCCTCCGTTGTGGATCTCGACGAGGCAAGACTCGGTGAGCCAGGCGTTGTCTTTTTCGACACCTTTGACGGTTTGCGCTCCGGCTGCGGCGCCTCATCCGCCGCTGCGGCCACTACTGGCAACTCCTCCGTCTGCTCATCTTCCTCGACGCGGATATCAAAAGATGAGTCACTCCTGAGATCGACAACAGCAGCGGCGTGGTGGGTAGTCTCGTCGAATTTCGTCTGTGGCTTCTGCGCAGCAACGTTGTCAGACTTTCCATTCTTCACAGCACTGGAGGAGCGCCTAGGCGGTGAAGTTTCACCGCTCATAACGTGGTCAGAAGACGCGCCATCGCTGGCAAACAGAATAGACGTTCCGGTGTTGCTGTCGGCCCCCGAGAACACAATGGAGCTGCTGGACGTGACAGAGCACCCAGACAGTCTTTGTGTGTGCGCCGCGGTGGATCCATCCGCCTTTCGCGCCACTGACGGCTTCATTCTCCGGAGAGAGGGGGTAGGAATGCTTACATGGTCCTGTTCATCGCTTCCCCGCGCACCAGAAGGAGCTCGGTGAAAAGGAGAAGGTGTCGTGGAGCGCGAGAAGGGGGCGGCTGGGGTGCCTGCCGAAGTTGAAGCTTCCTGTGCTGATGATTTCGCCGCACGCTCCGAGTGCTCCAACGCAGCACGCGGGGAGGAGACGCCAGACCCCAGCACCGGTACAACCCTCGACAAACCCTCCTCGTTTTCCATTGACCTTTCTACCTTTTGAGATGTGGTTCCTGATTCGCGCGCCGATTTCTCCGCGGTGAGCGGCGTCTGAAACAGCTGACGGTTGACAGAAAAAGATGTCGATTACGGATACGTGTACTGGTGGAATTATGTGCGATTGTTGGAATCTATCGAGTCGGTCGTGACGTCCTCATAGCAGCCGCCGCGCAAACGGGCAAGTCCACAGCAAGCACAAAAGAAATTCCAGTAGTCCCGGCCGCACCAGCAACCGCACCACATCGCACATGTGCGCAGGACACCAAATGAAAAAAAAGAAAAAGTCACGCCTCGCTCCTTTCCTTCTTCTTTTGTGTGTGTGTGTGTGTCTATGCCGCTGCTACAGCTGTTAATGTGTCCCAGTCGTACATGAGCGATCGGTGCGCCGGTGCGTGGCCAGTTGTCGAGATGAGCAAATGTGCACGTGAGAGACCGCGAAGGAGAGAGAGGGAGGGATGATACCAATGATAAGATGCTTTATTGTGTTTTCGTTTTTTTTCTTGTCCGCCACCGTCTGCATTCTGTGCCACGCAACAGGGGAGTTCAGCCTACACGCTACCGCCCCGCACTCGGCCGGTCACAGGCATCCATCGCATGGGGAGATGCGGCGGCAGGGCAACCCCTGCAGCCGTGCGCCGACCTAGTCACCTCGGCACCGCGCCTCACAGCAGCGACCCGCTGTGCCGGTCACCACCCGGTGCATCCGCCACGGGGTCCGGCTCAAGCACTGCCACACCAGTGGCCAGTGCGTGAGGGCGAGGGGGGGGGTGCGATGCCTTTCGAGCCACCTCGACACTCTGCCCATTATACGAATGGCACAGACGCCTTCACTGGTCGCAGGGCACTCCGCAGCCATGCCATCCAGGACATGGCCCTCCGACACCAGTGGGGATACATTGCTCCGACTCCGCTACGCCGCAGGCGCTTGACTCCGTCACCACCAGAGGTGCTTCAGCATCGGCAGGGGATAGGGCCGAGGGGCTGCGTGGCTTTTCCGCACAGAAGGTGTGGGCACTGGACCCTGCGACACCACGCACTGAGATATCTCCCCGTCCGCATGGGAAGTCGACACGCGGATGGAAAAAAAAGAGAGGCGGCATGAAGACTGTTTCGCAACAGACATCGTCGGTAGTGCAGCAGCCCAGAACACAGTCCACAAGGTCACAGTGGAGAAAGTGGAGAGGGCATCGGTGGTACGACCGTAGTCCCCCTCCCCTCACGCCTGCTCTGCTGGCGTTTAATGAGCATGTCATAGGCAACAGCCGCGTGGCAAATAATGAAAAGGGTCATGCGCGAAAATCTGCGTTTCCTCTCTGCAACGCCAAAACACAGAGGAGGCTTTCTTCACCAGCCCATGTCCACACGCACTGCCATCCCTGCGTCAAGGGGCGACCTGGAACGCATGCCACAGACATCTCACACCTGCGTCACACACGGTCATCGTCCTCTTCGTCTTTCAATGGGGGGAGAGAGAGAGGACACCTTGTGTTTTCCTGTCCGTTTCCGTATTAAACGATCGCCATTAACGTGTAGTTAAAAGAAAAAGAAAGCAGAGCACCGTCGTCACCTGCGTTAAGGGGGAATACAACACAAAGCAAGATGCGGCACACGTACGCTTCTTGGAGTAGTGAGTGCCGTTGCTCCGCCTCACCAAGTCGCAGCCTTTGTAGGCGCATTGAGTCGCGCGGTACGCCCCACGTGCCTCGGCAAGCCTCCATCCGCTCAGGCAACTGCCCTCTTCGCGGTTGTCTTTTGCTGTTTTAGACGCTCGCGTTTACCGAGACGTTTCTTTGCCTTGGAGGCGCCGTTTTTCGTCTCTTCGGCCTTCTTCGTTGACCTCGTCCGGCCAATGTCGCCGTCTTCGTCATCCGCGTTGGCACTGCGCTTCTTGCCGGGGACGGCGTCGACCACCAACGCAGAAAGCGTACGCTCCTTCCTTGCCACCTTCCGGAGTCGCTGCAGCTCTGCAACGTCCTCCTCGTCCATCGCACAGCGCGGCAGATTCACAATGTTTGCCGAATCACGCGGCGTCTTTGAGTAGTCGTACGATACCCCGAGTGCCGCCAAGATGGCCTGCTGCGCCGCTGATTTCTCGCTCAACGAAGAGGCTGTGCTGTCCACCCTTCCAGATATCGCGGGGCGCCCAGATGCGACTGTGATGGAGGACGGTGGCTGCGAAGCCGCAGGCTGTAGAACGGGAGCCATGCGACGCAACTCGAAGCTGTATACGTAGTGTCCGCCAGCTGGCGATGTGCCCGATGCCGCCCTTGAAGCTTTTGCGACTCCAGCCGAGGAGGGCGGCGGCACCGAGCTGGACGCCGACACCCCTACTTCGGTTTTCGCCACTGACGCGGCGGCCTTGGTGAGCGTCGCCATGCGGCGGACACCGAGTCCGAGGGAGTACGTCCAGACGGCCGTGAGGTAGACGAGCAGGTTAGCTTTCGCTAAACTGGCTGGTGACACCATCTGAAGGGCTTTCTTCAGCATCTCTGTAACGCTGGGGAGCTGGGCAGGCCGCATTCCTGCATCGGTGCAGTGACCGCTGCGCGCAGCCGAAGTCGCTCCGTCAACGCCACTAGTGAAGTTTTGCATCAGAGTGGCGAGCGACACGTTGCTCGTGCGCGCACCACGCACGGCCCACGCATTCGAGGCTGCCGGCGCCACGAGATGATCGCCAACGTCAAGGTAGCTTGTGGAGGACGACGCGTCACGCGCAAAGGTGGCGTGGTTGGCTGCAAGCCTCGACGAGGCGTTGGCAGCATCGTTGCTAGCCGACGCGCCACCTGACGCGGCCACCAAGAGCTCCTTCTTGGCGAGGCCGTGCAGAGGGAACGAGAACGTGCGCGTCGCCTCCTGGCCGAGCACCCACATCACCGCAGAGAGACTAGGGAGCATGATGGGCGTCTCGGACAGCGGCCGTGAGTCGAGAAACGTTTGCTTCAATGCCGGCGTCTTGTCAAGATTACACCCCACAATGTAGCGCAGCGTCGCGTAGACGGCATTGGAGAGGTAGATGATGGCGCTGTTCCTCTCTTCCTCGACGGGCGGTCGCGGCTCCGCGTCGGCGTAATGCACAGCGTCCAAGATGGAGTGGAGGAAGTGGCAGTTTAGTGCGAGGCTGCCTCTGTTCGTCGAGTGCGTGTTGATAGAGGTGATGAGTAGTGCGCGGCCTGTCTCGGCATCTGCGGCAGACAAATTCTTGTACTTGTGTTTGCAGTACGCCTGCCAGCACGACCCGGAATCCACCTTTGTGGCGCCGCGCACCAGCGACGGCACATTGACGCCGTTGCCCATGACAATCATAAAGAGAAACACCATGTCAACGCAGCTCGTGTGCGTGATGGAGGAGATGAGCAGTTCTCCCTCCCTCGGAGCGGCGATGGCTCCCTCGACGCACTTGCCATCATCAATGGGCACCTCCTCCACCTCTGACACAGGCGCCTCAGCGGTTGCGCCTGCAGTTGCTGTGGGCACCTTTGTCTCCTTCGTCTCCACATGCTCTGACTGATCGTCATCGCTGCTGTCCGCCAATTCGATGCGCACGCCAGTGGCCACCATTGGGCCGTCCTGCTTGCGGCGACGCACCACACCGTCGTCTCGCACAGTCGTCGCCGTAACCGTGGCGGCCGCCGTGTCCTTCACGGAAAGCTCCACCTCCTCGTCGCTGTGTTGCTCCTGCGGATGTTTCGTCACCGGCGTAGTGGCAAGGGAGTTCGCCCTATTTCGCTTTGCAGCATTTCTTTCCGTTATCGCCTTCGTCTTGGCTGCGGCAGCTGCCGCGGCCTCCTTCTCGTTCTCGGCGTAGAAAGCGTCGGTGCAGGTGGCCACAAACGCCAAGACGCGATCCAGGCGCAAAATCGAAGGCTCGAAGAGGACGTCCTGCAACTTTGTGGCAATGGAAACCTGCTGCGGTCCTGGGCCGCAGAGTACGCCGCACAGCACATCAGAGTCCTCCGAGATAAAGAGAAAGGAGGGGAGGACAGTGGCTCCGCTGGCAATGGCACACGTCACCAAGGAACGGTGCAGGTCAAGAAGTTTGTAGTCCGCCTCCCCCGCCACACCGCGTCCGCTCGTCAGCACGTACGGGTTGGCCCCAGAACCGGCACCCAGCCTGTTGTTGCTCCGCTGCCGCGCACGGTACGCGTCCGCCAACTGCCCGCACAGTTTCTGCACATGCACATCGAGGTCACCGATGCCCACAAGTGCATGGCGGTGAGCGCGCGCCGTGCCGCTGCGATCGCGCTGGGAGTCTAGCGCGAAAATGACAGCTGACCTCGCCACGAGATGGTCGGGATCGAGAAATGTGCGCAGGGTGTCAAGCCCAAGTGTCTGCGCCACGTTCGTGGCGTCAATCAAGATGAAGTCGAAGATGAGCGGCTCGTGCCTTGAGCTGCCTTTCGGCACACGGCACAGCGCACTAGGCGAGGAGCGCGCAATGAACTTCACGAAGTCAGGGATACCCATCGTTGCTGCGCAGTGGGGTGACAGAGACAGTAGAAGGGGAGGGGGGCAGGAGCGGAGGAATGGTGTGTTCCCTGTCCGTGGCAAAATGCAAGACAACAAAATTGCGCAGAGCCGGTGACAATAGATAGGAGGGGTGAAAAGTCCGAAAGAACGCAGGGAAAAAAATTTCTGTACGCTCTGGTCGCATTTGGGATAATGCGTGTGTGATGGTGTTTTCGGCGAAGGCGTTGCAGATGCAGCGGTCAAACAACATGGGCAGCGAGCGCCGAAAGGCAAAAGGGAAGGCCGAATGGGACGGGGTGGCGCTAACGCCTCCACAGGCGCGCACACAGGTGCCAATACGATACGCAATCATCCGCGTGCATGAGGGAGCTAAAGACGCATCATGATTTGAGACAACGAGCAGAAGCGGTCACACCGTTGCCTCTCGGCCACTGCGTATATGGCGTGCAAGCACGCAGGTATGAGAGACCTCTTCGCTTTCCCTTGTCGTGGCAGCCGACAACCTGCGCGCCGGCGACCGAGAAACAACAAGAAAAACGCAGGACAAGGGAACAACAAGAGAAATCCATCGTCCGCACACACACACGAAGATACACAAAACGTCGTCAGGCGAAACGCTTGAAGTGGATTCTTTCCTCCTGGGGAGAGGGGAGGAGAGAAGGAAGACGACCAAGACAAATGGGGACTATCATCACAGGACTGACGCAGGCCACAGTGGGGAGAGAAGGCCTTGTCGCAGCGGCAGTATAAAAGATACGGTAATACCTTGTGTGAGAGAGAGGAACACGAACGACTCGCACGCATGGCGACTACGCCTCCTAGCTTACCTCTTCGGGGGGAGGGACGGGGTAGGGGTAGGGGTAGTCTGGAAAATGTGAAAGAGCGAGCAAGCACCACCGCGAGTACCACAGCGCGGGTGTCATCCGGCTCCGCCGGCCTCACGCACCGTCTCGAGCTCCGCCTTCAGTTGCTTGATCTTTAGATCGTACATATTGCGAACCTTCTGCAGCTCCTCTGCGGTCCCCTTGCGCTCCAGCGCTGCCTGCAGACTCTCCCAGCGTTTCAGGACATCGTGCGTCTGCTTCTCCGCGTCCTCCATATCGTCCTCGAAGTAAGTTGTGCCGACGCTTTCCTTCGCATCTGTAATCAGCTCACAGGCCTCTGCAAACGCGTCCATCAGCTCGTCGATCTGCTCCTTGGTTGTCAACTCCCTTCCTGGTGGCGTTGCGATGGCGCTGGTGTGCTCGCAGCGCTTGCAGACAGACAGCACTGCGTGATCGCTGCTGAGCGAGGCAACCGTTGCTGTTGCCCTTAAGGAGGCCGTGCAACGGCGAAGGCACGCCGCCATCGGGGATTCGACCTGCAAGGCCCCAAACGCGAGAACTGCAAAAGCCCGGCAGCGCCTATGAGCTTCACAGCACCTTGAGACGTTACGAGAGAGCATTGATGGCAGACAAAAAAACAACACAACGAGTTCACCGGCTGTGCCTACACGGTTTCGTATGAGCGGGTATGTGATGTGAGGAAGAAGGAAGCGAGGTCGCACGAGATGACGCCAGAAGCTGAACCACCGCTGGCCCGAGGATATGACTCCCGTTGCGTAAACATAAACAGCACTGGCCAAGTATTCCAGAGAGCAAATTGCAGAGGCACATGATAGGCTCCCAAATCTGAACAGAAGCACCCGAAAAACTTGAACATCGTCGGCATACCACCAACTCCCGCGGCGGGGCCTCCTGTTCCATCACGCAAAAGGAGTCGATTTCTCTTCCAGTGCAGCACCTTTGTTCTTCTACCTCAAGACCTCCGCTCAAACCACGACAAAGTCACCAAATATACGCATGCACAGCCTCAGCCCACCCTACCGCTGATGCACCACAGCTGCACCCTCGTCGTCCAGGGCAGAGCCGCCCTCGCCGCCGAACCGGGCCGTGCGACCTACGGGCTCTGCATGTCCCTCCTCGCCCCCTTCATCGGACGCGGGCGGCGCCCGGGGTACCATGCGCGAGGCCGGAGGCAGTGGGCAGTCCAGGTGCACGGCAGGACACGCTCAGGGAGGAAGACCAGAAGCCGCAGGCCAGGGACCTGTGAGAGACCTTGCACATCCGGCCTGTATGCCGTGCGTCGCCCGCTCAGCCGCCCCAACCCGCGGCACCTCGGGCTGCTCACGTCGTGCATCCGGCGTCGGTGCCTCATGGAGCCCACCCCGCCGGGGTGGAGAAGGCGCCGCCCATGACGCCACGTGTGCGCTTTGGCGCTGTCCCGTGTGCGGCTCTTCGCGCCGTTGCCTGGCGCCCACCGCCCTGGCCCTGCCGACCCCCCAGCACGCCGTGCTCCAGCCGTCCGTGACAGCGCGGTCGCACAGTCCTCGCATGTCCGCACCCCCGGAGGGCCTGTGTTTCACGACGGGCTTCTTGTGTTGGGGGTGGGGAGAGGGGACTCGCCATCTTCATCTGGCATTTCCGTCCATGCCGTGCGTCGGCGGCGTGCCTGGCTGGCTCGCCCGCCTGTGCCGCGACAGATAAGGGGTGTCGCCATTCACGGCCAGAGGGAAAACCCATGCAGCACGGGTGATGTGTGACTAGTCAGGTCACCGCATGCAGCACCCTAGCGTGAAATGACTGTTGCTCTGAGTCTCGAACGCCCCGTGAATCTCGCGTAGTGTACGCGGCGAAATGCCGGGTGGTGGGCCCTTACACCGGAAAGAGGAGGACCGAAGGCTCTGGCAGCACAGGGGTACCGCAATGCCAGCAGGGTGCTGTAGCCCGCCCACCATCGAATCATAACGCCTCATGAGTCAGGGTGCACATGGTAGGCGCTGCTGGATTATCTGTGCTTTCGTATCTGAAGGGCAGGAAAGGAGCCAGGCATGAATAGTGACGATGCGCAGCGGAGCATCAGCGGGGGCAAAAAGCGTCGGGGTATACACTGCGATACACCGCCAGAAGGAAAGAAATGCAGTGCTACCACATCGCTGGAGCACATGCTGCTGAAGGGGGTGTAGCCCTATGCGTTTCTCGTGCAAAATAGTCATCGATTCTGCAGTGACGAGCAGTAGTGCCTTTTGCTGCGCGCGCGTGCGTGCGTACGTGTGTGCGTCTGTGTGTTTAAGTTGTGCCGTTGTCATGCATCATTCATAAGCTTGAAACACAGCGACGATGGCAAAAGCTATAATAACAGGAAGAGGTCAAAACGAGAGCTTCTCACGTCTGGAAAAAACAAACAAACAGAAGCGAAAACAAATCGACGAGGAACCACACCCATAACATCAACAGACCACACAAAGAACGGAGAGACCCAAAAGAAAAGAAAGGGGATAGGTGACCCACACCCACACACAGAGAGAAATAGAAACATAAGAAGCACCATACAACAAAAAAAACAAGAGATTCAGGCAGCATCACCTACGAGAGAAATTTCCATGGCAGAAACAGGAAGCAGATGGGGTGAGGCGTCACCATACGCCACATCTGCGGTTGACACACACACACATATGTACATGCATACACAGAACCAACCTACATGTTCACCGCAGCCTCTCTGAGAGTCCTGGGCAGCAGAAAACTAGCAAATACACATACAATGACAACACTAACCCAGCAAACACACTTTTGACCACGGTAGCCTGGAGGCTAACACACGCCTTTCAAGGCCACCAAAGGTTTATTCAACATGTTCATTCTGTGCCATGCAACGGGAGCCAAACTCTAAACAGTACTGGCACAGGCATCCATCGCATGGGGAGATGCGGCGGCAGGGCAACCCCTGCAGCCGTGCGCCGACCCAGTCACCTCGGCACCGCGCCTCACAGCAGCGACCCGCTGTGCCGGTCGCCACCCGGTGCATCCGCCACGGGGTCCGGCTCAAGCACTGCCACACCAGTGGCCAGTGCGTGAGGGCGAGGGGGGGGGTGCGATGCCTTTCGAGCCACCTCGACACTCTGCCCATTATACGAATGGCACAGACGCCTTCACTGGTCGCAGGGCACTCCGCAGCCATGCCATCCAGGACATGGCCCTCCGACACCAGTGGGGATACATTGCTCCAACTCCGCTACGCCGCAGGCGCTTGACTCCGTCACCACCAGAGGTGCTTCAGCATCGGCAGGGGATAGGGCCGAGGGGCTGCGTGGCTTTTCCGCACAGAAGGTGTGGGCACTGGACCCTGCGACACCACGCACTGAGATATCTCCCTGTCCGCATGGGAAGTCGACACGCGGATGGAAAAAATAGGGATGCAGTGGAAGAGGAAGTGAGGAAGTAGTGAGGAAAGAACCAAAGAGAAAGAGTGCGTCGCCATGCCATGCAAGAGCAAACTTGTCAGGCATTTTTCGTGTCCGAAGAAGAAAAAGGGGGGAGGGAGAGAGCATAAAAGCAAGAGCATGTCTTTGAGGGAAAGGACACCATGATAATGCAGCTGCAGAAGCAGCACAACTAACTCTCAGCACAGCAACAAAGAAAAAGGAAACAGACAATACAAGAAAAACGCTGATGGTGGCAAACAAAAAAAAGCACAGTCGCTTGACGGCTTCTTTGACTGCCTCTCCTCCCATGTAGCTCCCGTGCGGCTGCTTTCTTTTGTTGTTGTTTGGCGGAAACTCGTTTTTTCTCCCTTTTGTCCTTTTTTTCTCGGCCGTTTGTCGCTCGTGTTCTGTTTTCGCTTGTCCTCTTAAAGGAGCGTGTGAGCGCCGCATGAAGCCAGGTGCCCTTCGACGCCCCTGCTTCCCACCTCGCACAGGCAAGGGATACTCATCTGGGATATGAAGACACGTGACCCGCTTGCTTGTAGTTTTCTGACCTCTGCCCCTCTCACCTGGTGAGATGCGTGTTGCATGGCTCTACTGGAAGGTGCAGGTGTACCCCCAGTCTGTCCTACCTGTGTCACGGATGAGAAAAAGTGAGCAGAAGAGAGGAAGGAAAGAGACGGAAAGTGTCATCCAGCCACGGCCGAGGGACAAGGGGAGAGAGGGGAGAGGGATGTGAGGAGGGGGCGCGCTTGACTCAGGAGTACACAATTAGTTGGAAGAGCAACATCAAAAGCAAAGAAAACAACAAAAAAACAGAAACAGAAACAGAACTGTCTGAGACGGGCATTCTCTTCTCGCGCCTTCCAGAAAAATAAAAAGAGAGCAGCGGAGCTATAGAGCACAGGGAGAGCAAGCAACGTGGAAAACGAAGAGGAAGGACAGTTCATGAATCGATATACGCCCCTCACCCCTATTTTTGTGAGGGAGGCGGGGGCGGGGGGTCTCTCTCTCCCCCTCCCCTCCCTCGTTCACCCACCTCTCCCCCTAATGCCCGCGTCCATGAAAGGAAGATTCCTCCCGAACAGACGAGCGCACCCGCTCAAAACAAAAACGCGCATCTACTGCTGTCAGGGAGTCTCCTGCAAGAGAAGTGGCGGGGAGGAGGAGGTGGGACAGGAAAGGAAAGGGGGAAAGGTGTGGTGACAGTGGAAGGACAGAAGGCGACAGGGAAAAGACGACGTTTACCACTAAGCAGCCACTGATAATGCAACTGCAGACACAAACACACACATGCACACACTCGCAGGTCGTGTGTGTGTGTGTGTGTGTGCGCGCGCGCTGAAGAAAGTGGAAGGGGGAGAGAACGCAACAGGTCCGCCGCTATCCAGCCGTTGTTGCTGCCTGTGGACTGCTGGTATACATCACTTACAAAACACTTTTCACATGAGAGAGAGCGAGGAAGTAAAAAAAACGGGAAGTCAAATCAATACAAGCCCTCTAACAAGGGGGGAGGGGAAACGAGAAAGAAAAAAGGACACGGCTCAGTGGAAGTCAAACACATCATCTAGGAGAGACAGTGAAAGAGCAGGGGAAGGCAAGAGTGACACGGACGAGGAGACAAGCCAGTCAACCAAGACGGCCAAAACACCAGGGCCACAACGTCCTCGGTCTCGTGGGCTCCATCAAGGCATCGTTCCTCCGTTTTCCCGTCATCACGTTCCCTCACCCAGCTTCTCAGTGCCCTCACCCCATCAAGATGAAACACGCAGAAAAAAAAATGTGAGGACCACGAAGATGAAAATAGAAGAACGAAAGATGGGGGGGGAGGGGCAAGGACATGCACACACACACAGTCACACAAACACACGCGCGTACCTCAACGTGCCGAGCAAGCATACACTCCGCACGTCACAAACGTGAAGTACGTGGACATGACAGATAACGAGAGGAGGGGGAGAGCGAGAGATTGAGAGGGGGTTGGGTGGGTCGGGTTCTCGCCACAAGCACACACACACACACGCAAACAAAGAACGAACAAAGAAAGGCGTGTATCTACATAAACTTGAAGAGACAGGAGAAGCAGAGGAGCCTTCGTTCACTACCGAACCATTCGGCATCTCACAAGACGCGCAGCACTAGCTACGCACCGAACGAGAACTACGGACAGATGCACATAGAAAGGACCAACACGCAAATGGTGCCGCCACATCGCAAACGCGCTTTGCCACTTAGCGTACGTGAACGACTCGACACAATATATAGCGAAAAGGAAGATCACAAAAGGAAGGGAGAAGTCTTCGCGCACGCCGCCCGGTCAGTTGCCTGCAGCGCACTCTACCAGACCTCTGCCTGATGCCTTCCGCTTCTTGTGTTGTCACATCCTTTTCTTCTGCGCGTTGTAGAGCCGAGCTCACTCCTTTGCGGGCAGAGGAGACATGTCGTCGTCGCTGTCGCCGATTCCCAAAACGTCCTGAATTTTTTCCATCCAAAGGTCGCGCTCTACCTCGCTCTTTGTCTGGAACGACAGGCGCTTTCCGGTCTTGAAAGCGACGGCGAAAACAAAGGAGGCATTGCAGCCGGTATACTTCGCAGGCACCGGGAAGGCATCCTCCAGCTCCGTGAAGGGCGTGGAAATGCACTGCTGCTCCATTGTCTCCTTCGATATCGCCAGCACCATGTCCAAGGTCTTGAACTTGGGGTTCATATCGAGCACTGTCTGACCGTCGGCGAGCTCGGCGCGGATGCACAGATAGCGCTTTTTCCACACCATGTCGCTGCTCTGCTTCTTCACGGTTCCCTCGTGAATCGTTAGGCCGCCCAGCGTCGTTGTCAGCGGGGTAGCGCCTTCGAGAATCGTAGTAGACGCGGCCACAGAGCTGCCCGAGCTTTCCTCCATCATGCGCTGGATATGGCGCTTCTCCGTCACTAGCAGCCGCTTCGTCTCCTGAATCTGGTTCGAGATCGAGTCGCGCAGACCCCCCTGGAAAGCCGGTTGCGTCTGCACAATCTCGAGTAGGCCAGACAGGAAGAGCTTGCAGATGGGCATGTTCAGCAGGCGACTGCTCGACGGGCGGCGCCCTGGGTCACCACTCAGCAGCGCTGTCACGATATCGCGCATCTCTGGGCTAATATTGCTCGGTAGGGGGTCGAAGCGGCCAGCAAGTGTCTTGTGCATGACCTCGTGCATATTGGCGCCGTCAAAGGGACGCTTTAGCGTCAGCAGCTCGTAAAGAAGCACGCCAAGCGAGAACATGTCCGCCTTCTTGCTGTACGGGCAGCGCCGCCAAATCTCCGGTGCCACGTAGTAGGGGGTCCCACAGAACGTGCGACCGACATCATCACTCACGGTATTTGCATACATCTTGCTAAAACCGAAGTCACCAAGTTTCACGAGGCCGTTGCTGCACAGCAGGATATTGGCACTCTTGATATCACGGTGAATCATGTGCTTCGAGTGGACATGGTGGACGGCCAGCAGCACCTGTAGGAACAGCAGACCTGCCTCATGCTCGCGGAACGTTCGACCCGTCCGGGCGCGGCTCTTGATCTCTTGGCGGAGATCACCGGCGTTGGCGTAGTCTAGCACCAGTGCAATCATCTGCACCATTTCTGGGTTGTTGGCATCGCGCTTCGCCAGGTCCTCGTGGCACTTGACAATCGAAAAGAAGTCGCAGTTTAGCAGGCAGTCCACCTCTGCCTGCGCACGATTTTTGTCAGCCTCGGACATGCCCTCCATGTCAACGCATTTGACGGCAAATCCTTCGCCATCAGATACGCGCTTCGCGCACAGAACCGTACCAGTGGCGCCGGAGCCCAGCACGCGGCTAATCCAGTACTTCTTGTCCTGCTCACGTGCCGTTGCCTCGTCCTTGGCAAACGTGTCCGGGAAGTTCCGGCACACACGGCCGATCATGGCGTCGCCGGCGTTACCCCCCGACATGTTTTTTTTTCGACAGATAACAGAGCGAGGAAACAGATAAAAAAGGAAGAATGAAGTGAACGAGGGAAAGTGTATACGGGTGCGCTGATAGGTGCTCAACACACCAGAATAGGACTGGCAAGATACAGAAAAAAAAGGGCGATAATTTATGTTCGCTTGTTTTCTGCGAGAATCAGAGCAGCAAGAAAAGCGTCGTTGAGTCAGAGGTGGTGCGAGACAGAGCGAGAGAGTAGAGAGACAGCTGAAGGGTATCCATGGCACTCGCACAGTAGACAGCAAAGTTCTGTGCTTTTCAAAAAAAAAGAAGCAGCGCACAAGTGCGTCCACGGTGAGAGGGAGATTGCGAGAGAATGGAAAGTAAGATAGGGGCGTCGGC